>NW_022965094.1:0-523 GCF_012274545.1 Fukomys damarensis
TTTCTCATTAGCATAATGAAATAATTAGATTAGGTGTTTGGTAAATTCTTGTGTAGGTTCAAACTGTATTGACACATATTTTTAAAGAAAACCTGAAATAATAGCACATGTTAAGTGGCAGATATGCTCTTAGAAATGAGGGATGAGAGCTCATAGGGCACAAATAGGAGACCAGGGGATACTAGATGCACATCTGAGCACTAGAGAAAATCCAATTCTTTGCTGCTTTAACAAGAGGAGACAATAATACTCAATTGCAAAAAAATTTAGTGCCTGAGACTGATGATGCCATAAACATGACATCTCAGGGAAAAGCACAAAGATGGGCTGGATTTTAAACCCAGAACTTTTGCCAAAGATCCTTTGGCTGTTTGATCCAGGGGAGTTCCGTCTGTTCTTCCTAGCACAACTGCCTCTTCTCTTTTAAATAGCTTGATGTGTCTTAAACACATGCAAGAAATAAGGCTTCTGGAAAGAAAACTACACATTATAGGATGAGAATGCCATATGTCAAATGCAAAAG
>NW_022965095.1:0-1459 GCF_012274545.1 Fukomys damarensis
GCAGTTCTCAAAATTCCCGGAATGGTACCCTGAAGATGTATTTTCGTATATGTAAAATTCACCTTAAAAATCATTAAAAATATCGAGTCCTGCATAATGGTTTATGTGCTGATAAGTTTAGAGGTAAAGTTGGGAGATTGGTTTTGTTTTTGTTTTTGAGACAGGGTCTGTAGCCCAGGCTGGCCTTGAACTCCTGTCAATCCTCCTGCATCAGCCTCCCCAGTGCTGGGACGTCAGGTGTGTGCCATCACGCCCCGCAGTTCAGGCGTGAAGTGTACTGAGGTCTAATAACTAGCCTTGAAATGCATTAAAAGTGGACTGGTGCGAGACAGGTGAATGTAAGGGTACCTATGTGATAAAGTAAGTACAGTCAACTATTAATTTTAGAATCCACGCAGTAGGTATTGTGGATGCTTATCATGAAATTCTTTCAGCTTCTCTGTATTTTTAAAAATAAAATACTGGAGGAAAAGGTAAATTACAGCAGGGATTTGTGAACACACTACATGAAGGTATTTAGTGCACACACATTGGATTTCATGTTACTAATCACGATGTTTGTTTTTTGCTGTTACTATTGCTTGACATGGTATAAATCTTTTCATGATGAGAGAGAAGGAAAGAGGCAGAGGGAGGGAGAGGGAGAGGAAGTATGTCCATGACAGAAAGAGAGGAAGATGCTTTGTTCTTTTGAACATAGCTTGGCTGTACCATTATATTTAACCTCACATCATATGAACAATTTTGATTTTTCCTATTACCACGTGTGTTCCCATAAACATCATTTTACACAGATCTCTGTGCTGTTGGGTTTGAGCTTCCTTACGTCTGCAGGTCTACGCCCTAACAGCACACCTGCTGCCTCCCACAGCACGTCCTCCACTCACCCTGGCGCTTCCCTTCCACAGCCAGGAGGCAGCGGTATAAGAGAATAAGAAAGCTTTCTTTCAAACTTGTCAGCATGACTTTTAAAAAAGATTTAGATCACACAAAACATCACCGCGAGCACAGATGAAGTCTCAGGAGACAAGCAATACTACCATTAATTAAATACTTAATAGGTTTATTTCTGCAGCACACTAGGATGACAGGCACCAAATCTATCACGTAAAGAGCTGTATTTGTGTGTACAGTTTGTGGGTTACTTGCTATGTTTACTTTATAAGGTCAACTTGTATAACCCACTGGACTACATATGCCCGACTACATATACAGGTAGATAATAGATAGATGGAGAGACAGACAATGTAATTTCATCAACCACAGAGATCTGAAAGGTACAGAGTTTGGCAAAGCTAAAGTTAAAAGTTGAAAGAATCTTAAAAAATAGAGGGTGAGGAATGAAACTCTAAAAGGCAGCGTTAAATGATAAATAAATAATGCATCCAAAGCTGTAGCATAAAAGTCCAAGGAAGCACCTGTCTCCAGGTAAGCCGGACGGGCTAGCAAGGTCTGCTCT
>NW_022965096.1:0-256 GCF_012274545.1 Fukomys damarensis
TTTTTCTCACATCAGAGCAAAAACAAACAATAATTTGAATAGCATCTTTTTATAGTAAAAATATCCAAACCTTCTGCTTTCAATACGACCTGCAAGGAAGCCATTTGTTGCTGCCTAGTATGAGCTATCAGCATGCACTTGGTGTTTCTTCCCCACTGGGGTGACGGATATGGAGCCATCTGTACTCCCATTGTCATGACCGATGTTGTCATTTGCAAGTCACATTAGGAGAACTGGTGGTCATACTTTGAAGTTT
>NW_022965097.1:0-681 GCF_012274545.1 Fukomys damarensis
GTATTCCAGAACTCTAACTCTGTACAGAGTCACAACACCATGATCACGTCCAAGAAATTAATCCTCATTCAAGGATCATATACTCTATTCCACAGCACAACTTTCCCAATGGTTTTTTAAAACACAAGTCAATTGCATTTTAAAACATCCAAAATCCATAAAATGATCACACTGCATTTGATGGTCCTGCCTCTTCAATCTCCTTTGCTTTTTATTTTTATCTAACATTGCTATCTTTAGCAATGGACATTGTTGAAGTGTCCCAGCCACGTATCTTGTAAACGCAGGATTTGTCTGATTGTTTGTTAACGATCAGATTCAGGTTAAAGATGTCACCAAGAACGGTGTGTAGATGACACTGTGCACTCCCCACAACAGCACAGCAGGAGACACACACCGAAACGCACTGTTCCCACTCAGTCATATTACAACTGGGCCCAGACAGCAGTATCCCGCCCCCGTGCCCAGCTTCCAGCTGGCCTTTTATGTGGACAGATACCCCAGTGTCCCCAGACACCTCAGAGAGCCTGTAACGAGGAAGACAGCACCTGGTGAGCACGCAAGTTCCTAGTGGGGCGAGGGGGTTTGGAAGGGAGGGCTGGCCCCGTGGAGAAGAGCAGAACGGACAGGTCAGGAGGATCCCCATGGAGCTGAGAGGAGACTCACACTTCGTGGGAAAGC
>NW_022965098.1:0-228 GCF_012274545.1 Fukomys damarensis
TCTGATAGTTTAGTTATATATGCAATGGTCCATGTGTCTACCAGTTATTAAGCTAAATTACATGAAGTGGATGTGTTTGTAGGTCAAAATTTGAGTGCCAACAATTTCACGTAGTTTAAACAAGTATGTCATATTAGCCTAAAGAAAATTCTAAATTTCTCACCGCCACCATCAAATCTATACCATCATCCTCCGGCATAATTAACCAAAGCCAAAGTGTCATCCAAG
>NW_022965099.1:0-545 GCF_012274545.1 Fukomys damarensis
ACACAACTGTATTATGAAAAGGTCACCTAACGGCCCTTTCAACTCACCGATGAATTATTCATCTGTACAATGAGAATGATAAACTCCAGAACTGTACCAAGTACATACACAGAAAATAAATGTATGCCTAACACTGCAGTGGTTGCAGAAGCAGCTTAGGTCTGTGACATGCTGGTTACAGGCCGTTGTTGGGGCGGGAGACAAGGAGCCAGGCTGCCACCCGGGTGAACAGGCGAACAGATACTGCCCTTCGCGTCCAGGTCCTCCTGCCGCCCGCGGGCTGCCTCGGCCCAGCCCAAACCACCGGCCTCTGCGGAGAGCGAGCGGCGCTGGGTGCACAGCAGAGCGCTCCCCAGCAAGGAAGACTCCCGGGGAGCAGGCGAGGGAAAAATGAACGACGTCCCCACGCCGCCTCGGAGGGAGACCCTATCCCTCCCGTACCCTGTACCCTGGCACGGACCTTCCTGCGGAGCGCCGCCCGGGTGGGTGTTACAGATTAACGGAAAGTTCCTTGCCCCTGTCAGGGCCTCGGCCAAGGCATCGCA
>NW_022965100.1:0-244 GCF_012274545.1 Fukomys damarensis
AGTGACTCGTAGGTATGGTGTCCACAGTCTGTGTTATTTCTCTCTGTTGATGCTATGGTAGCAGATATCTAGGAGTGGGTCAACAGCTTCTCCTAGCCTCAAGTATAATTGAGGCCAGGTCACTGGATAGGCCCTTTTATTTACCCACTCTCCTCTTTTTTGTGGATTCAACACAAACACTTTTTTTTCTTATTTAACATGTTTGCTGTACATAATATTTACATTCTTTGTGTGTAGTTGGTAC
>NW_022965101.1:0-870 GCF_012274545.1 Fukomys damarensis
TCTAATAACATTGTTTTTAAATTCATTAAAAAATCATTTGATATAAAGAGTTAATAGCTTTAAATTACCTGGTCTGTTAATAGGTTTGCTCATGCTGACTGATGCTAACAGTTGTAAGAGATAGTGAAAGGCTTGCTTGCTTCTCTATAATCAGTAACGTGCTATTATTTTAGTGTCTATCTAGTCTTTGTTTAAATTAAGTGCTTAAAATGAGTTTTTATTTTTAAGTCTCTTTGATTTTACTAAAACTCCTTATAAGTTCAAAAGCAATGATTTTGGGTGTTTCCAACCTCAAATATGTTATATGTTCTTTTTTAGATATCCAGTGCTTGCATCAATATGTGATAGTTTGAGACACAAATATGATCTAATAACAATTTTAAAATATGATGATCCAGTACCATATTTTATTACATAAAAGTTAAATTTTTGTTATAAATTGATCATATATATTAACAGTATAACCTTTGAGTAAAATGTTTCTAGCGACAGTTTGTTATAAAAATATATATTTTAAATTCACAAAAACAATGTGAAAATCTATTTAAAGGAAGATTAAGGTAGAGGTCTGTTCTTTATAAAAGTTAAAGTTCATTTTCCTTAAATGTGATTCGGAGCAGTTCCTGCTTTGTCTGCAAGTCAGTTTACAATAACTGCTTGCTTTCTGTTTATACAGGAGGAACATGAAACTAACATTTAGCTGCCCACTGTGATTCAGCTACCTCACAAATAAGTTCAAATGATGGTTCAATGCTAACCCCAAACACTGGAGAACTGAGATAGTGGACATTATGTGTTATCTTTAGAAGATTCAACAATTTAGCCTGAAAATGTTGACTTTTTCTCTTAAATTTTCTTAGAACTTTCCCT
>NW_022965102.1:0-335 GCF_012274545.1 Fukomys damarensis
TAAATCCTAGCCCCTTACTTTTCCTTGGTAGCAGTTTTCATAATAGTTCAAGAGATGAAACAATACAAAAGTCCATCTACACACAAAATGTATAAATAAAATACGATATTCTTTTCCATAAAAGTGAATGAGCCTTGTTGCTTTTCTACCTTGTCAGTGCCATGAACTGTTTTTCTTCTGTCATGCCTTTCTACCATGGGCTGCTCTGCCTTGGAGCCAGATGATGATAGACTGAAACCTGTACAGGCTGCGAGCTAAATCAACCTCCTCCTTTATCCATGGATGTCAGGTATTTTGTCTCAGCAATAAGAGAAAACTAACTAAAACACAGAATT
>NW_022965103.1:0-286 GCF_012274545.1 Fukomys damarensis
GGACTGCATGGCGAGGCTCTGCTGATTTCCCCACCAGTTGTAATCTGAAGGGACGGCAGGCTGTTGAAGTCATGAACCAAACCCTTGCAGGTTGTTGGCCTCAAGCTGGGGTTCGTTTGAGACCATGGCAGCATCAGTCATACCCAAAAGGTCAGCAGGACGCAACATGTATGTCCTGCGGCTCATCTCTCGGCTGGCTGGCTAGGGACTGTTGTGCTCCAAGAAAAATGGTATGAGCGAGAGCTCCTTGAGCTCCTGAACCATGCTACGGCTTTTGAGGGAGGCA
>NW_022965104.1:0-219 GCF_012274545.1 Fukomys damarensis
CTCTATCTGGATTTCATATCTGACATAGAGAGCAGACATCAGGCCAGGGTTAAAAAAAAAAAAATTCCAGAATTCTGGGAGGTTGAAGTAGAAGTACTGGGAGTTCAAGCCCAGCCTGGGCAGTGTAGCAACTTAGCAAGACCTTGACTTACAACAAAAAAAAAATAGAAAAAGGGGGATTTAGCTCATTGTGAAGGCCCCACGCTCAATCCCAAGTAC
>NW_022965105.1:0-303 GCF_012274545.1 Fukomys damarensis
GAATAATTAAAATTATTATTCATTACTATAACATTTATACAGTATCTTTTTATTCAGCCTGGAGAGCTAGAGTCATACAGAAAAGCCACTTTGCTGAAAGAAAGCATCATGTGTGTGTGTGTGTGTGTGTGTGTGTGTGTGTGCGCGTGTGGTTTATATATTTTTGTGCATAAAATGTGGGAGATACTTTTAACTGTGAGTTCACAGCACAACCCAAAGTTTCTGTATATTTCTTGTAACAGCCTCAGACTGGGTTATACAGCTCAGAGGTGCTCAGAGTAGAGGTTGCAGTCCAGCCCAGGC
>NW_022965106.1:0-5148 GCF_012274545.1 Fukomys damarensis
TTTTTTTGTACCTGGGATCGAACTCGGGTCCTTGCGCATGTGAGGCAGGCAGCAGAACCACTGGGCTAAATCCCCGGCCCGGGATAAATGTATTGGAAGTGAGGGGGAGTATTTGGAGGGGGGTGTTGATGGCAATATATTGTAAAAAATAAATATTCACTGTCTTCTTATCATACCTTGTGTATCAACGACTAGAGTGAAATATTGACTTTATATAGTAATATCACTTTATATTTTAATAGCTCTCAACATTAATAAAATTCTTTCATTTACATTTTCTGTACGTCTTCCTTTCTGCCACTTGGGTTATATGCGTCTTTTAAATTATTATATTTATATTTTTATTTTTGGTACCAGGGACTGAACTCAGGACCCTGCACTTGCAAGGCAGGTGGCCGCATCACTGAGCTAAATCCCTGGCCCTATGCATCTTTTTATTAAAATTAAAATAATTTCTACTATGTTAATGTAAATCTATAAGCTCAAGACGGCCATGCACTGAATTCTGCTCCTAGAGCTTAACCATGGCTCTTGGGAAATGTGTGCAGAACCGTGGAACTTTAGTGCCAATAATGTTCTAAAAACAGCTCCATCTGTAGCACTCTCAGTAGGCCCCCAACATGTGAACTCACTTAGGGACACAACCATACCGACCCTCTTCACATCTTTCACTGCTCCCTCTGCTGAAAAGGTCCCCAGACACAGCAATTTCTTGCCACAAATTGCCCGAGGTTTTCTAGCAGTCTCGGTCCAGCAGAAACCAGGCTGATGGGGCCCAGAAAGTTCACCAAGGTGGTGCCCTACAAGATGGCTCCTCTCTGGGCCTCCGTGTAGGAAGCTGGCTGTTTCTGCCAGAGAGGGAGGTCATGCAGCTCTCCACCTCCACAGCTCTTGGCCCCTCTCCTCTGTGATGCCTTTGCACCAGACTGGCGACTGTGAAAACTCTTTGAAGGAGGGATATCCTTTTGCTCTTTCCTCATTTCTACTACTCATACTTGACTGGGATATGGTCCTGATAATTGGAACCCAAGCAGCCATACAGTGGCCCTGAGAATGGGTACCCCGCATCCAGGATGGCAGGGCCGAAGAATGAAGAGCCAGGGTCTCGGATGACTTCACGAAGCCACCACACAGCTCTATGTTGACCAGTTTTGATCTTATGAGACAGAAAAATAACTTTCTTATTTAAGCCACTCTTATATTGTCTGCAAATGAATACAGTTCCTAAGGGGAACCGCATAACACTGCTGCTATGAGGACAGACCCTAGAGCCAGAGTGCTCAGCTGTGCATCCAGCTCTCTACTTATTGGCTTTGTGACATTACACAACTTAACCTCTCCGTGCTTTAGCTTCTTCATCTGTGACTATTCCTAAGTAATAGTCTACCTCCTCAGTGAGAGATTAAATAGCTAAAGCACACAGAATGGCTAGACGGGTAATAACACAGAGACAAAAATCTGGGACATTTAAGATGAGTACTCTTGCTGACAGATCCTGGTTGCGACCATTTGTACAAATTGAGAACGCTGTACTGTTAGAGACTGCATAGTCCAATTCCTTCAGTTCAAGGTTGATAAAAGGAAGACGCAAGAAAAGAAATGCTCTGTCCAGACTTGCAAACATGTGGGAACAACCAAAGGATCCAGACCAAGGACCCTGCCACTCCCAAGCCAATGTCTCATCAGCCTCGTGTTATCTTACAGGATAAACATTATAGAGGCCGACGTAGTGGACAGGCATCCTCTGTATTAAAATGAGATTAATTCTGTTTCCTCCTCAGATTGATCAGTTCCTTCTTTGCCCCACTGGCTAACGGTGTGCTTATTGATACCTCAGTATACACGAAATCCTAGTCTAAGTCATTTTATTCTGGCACTAATGCTAGGATATACTCACTATTGTTAGTTCCATTTCGCAGTTGGGGAAACTGAGGGTAGGTAAGATTTCCAAGGCCTCACAGCTCAGTAAGACAACATGGGAAATTGAACTCAGGCCAGTGTAGCTCGTGTCCACACTCCTAACTCCCACACCACCTATGCTACCTAGGAAAGATGGTATCACCAGCTAAAATCCAGGCATATGACTGAGACGATGACTCCAGAGTCCCGATCTGTAGCTTCTTGGTAATGAGCAAATCTCCATTTGGGGCCCAGTGGGAAAAAAAACACACCAAAAAACAAACAAACAAAAAACCCCCACAGTTTCCAAAATGGAGGAAGGATCTACAAGCTCCTGGAGAAGCTGAGGAGCCATCTGCCACTTCCAATGATACATGACCCACGGCTTTAGGGTAAAGGAGAATTATCAGAGCACCACAAGACCCCCAGCCTCTCCACAGGAAGAGCTATAGTGGTCACGAGGGACCCCCAGGCACAGCCACCTGCCTGGTGTTTCAGCAGCTTTCTCCAACAGCCTGATGGCTACCAGACCCCAATCTCAAGGATAGCCTGGCCCAATGGAAGGCTCCTTTAAAATCCTAGTTTAAATCTCAGTTCTGCTACTTGCTGGCTGCACACCTGGACTAATCACAACCCCTTTCAGCCTCGGTTCTTTTATCTATAAAGTGGGTCTATGGGGATAAAATGGTGTCAGATGTATGAGGACCTACTTAGCCAGGCCACTGCCACTGGGGAGAGCTGCTCAGTCACTGCTGACTGCCTTTCCTAGAGCAAAACGGGAACAGCCCAAGGAAGGCATTGCCTGTGTGGCCCCCTCCGTGAAGGTGGTAGGGAACAGACCCCAGGGCAGACAAGGAACAACTGTGGCCTGATTTTCCTGCTGGCTCTGGGGAGCACTTCTACCTCCTTTGGATGAGCCACTTCAAAGGGGGCCTTGGTGGCTGCCTCCCTTGGGACAAGTACAATAGCCCAGTGGCCCCTGGTATGGACACTGATGGGGGTTTGGGCTTGGGAAGGTTGGGTGAAATACTCCCAGATCACAACTTATGCTCCTTATCATGAAATGTAACCTTACTCATACCCTTAAGGTTGTTGTCTCCCCAAGTAGCCAGACATCTTTTCATCCACTGTTTCTGTTTCTACCTAAATTATGCACATTTTGCTCTCCTATGGTCACTTGGGCAAATTCCTTCTTCCTTTTCACAATTTTTTCCAGTTTTAAAACATCATCTCTCGGGCTGGGGATTGGGCTTAGTGGTTCCGCCACCTGCCTTGCAAGCACAAAGGCCAGAGTTCGATTCCCGGTACAAAAAAAAAAAAAATCACCCCTTGACACTCTTTTTTTCTGACTCTAAGACTATATTACATGCAGCAAAGCCTGATTGGGGTGCATCTGAAACACTTTAAGTGGTGCCCTTGAATACTGCTCTCTCCAAGTTAAACACTTTTTAAACCACTTAGTCTTTATGAGAACATGCAAGTTCAGGGAAGAAAAAAAACAGAGAACGTGGTGCCTGCAGGGGTCTGGATGCTCTGGGTAGAGGGCACGGGCCACAGGAAATGGTTTCTCTCCATCTTGGCTTCTGAGCCCTGGAGGTTTGGCTTTTTGTTTCCTTTTTCACGGCAGGCAAGGCAGAAGAGGACTGAGGTTCCAACCTGGCAGCCATCTGAAGAGTGGCAGGACTGGCTGGAGGAGCTGCAGCTACAGCAAGCCCGTCAGCCTGCCAGGCTCTTCCGTGGCTGTGTCTGAGAAGCCATAGTGGTGGGGAGGGAACTGGCTGCCTAGACCTGGTTAAGGCTCTGTCTCTACTGTGAGTTCTCAGCCTCAGAAGCCTGGCTTAGGGTCACCATGGAACCCAGGGCTTATGACTTCCAGCCCAGGTCTGCTAAAAGGCTGGAGTTTACAGAAGGGGAGGCCCGAGAGCGGTTCCACTTGTGTCTTTCTCACTATCCGAAAGTGAAATGAGGAAACGACTTGACAAGAGAGTTGGTGTCATCACTGAACAGCTCCAACTTCCTGATTGGACTTATATATAGTCAAGCAGTGGAGGAAAAGGGAAGCTTTTCCCATCTACAACTTAGTAAAAGAAAAACTTATATACCATTATTCATCCATGTAATTATTCAGTTTGATGCATTTTAGTAAATATATACCACCTCACAAAGCACTATTGATCTCTGTGAAATAAAGTGGAGGCAAGTCAATTCCTTTTGACACACACATGAAATAACAGGCAGCAATGCTGTGGTACCTGTAGCCACGTCCCATTTGCACTGAGACTTCATTTCACCACACAAGAGGCATGAGGTATGGGCTCTGTAAACATGTGATGAATGCTGAATGGATGAGCTGACATCAGCAGTTGGTTCAAAGGCAAAAGAGGTGACAATGGGGTTGGTGTTGGTGGGGGAAGAAATGTGAAAGGGAGGCAATCAAGCAACGTCTTTTACAGTCTACTCAAGAGTAGGGTCCATCTAGCAGCCAGGAGCAGCACCTGAGAGTTGATTAGAAATGCAGAGTCCCAGGCCCCACACAGACCTAACAAATCAGAACCTGCATTTTGAAAAGCTCCCCACCCCATGATGTGTCAGCACGGTGCATTTTGGGAAGCTCTGATAATCTTGTACCATCCCTAGAACGATGCAGCCAGCCACTCAAAGACAAATGGGAAAGTGTGCCCACAGCCTGCTCTCCTATGGGCATCAGCAGTGGAAGAGTTAGAGCATTTTTAACTGTGAAGCTGACTTTGAATCCAGTCTCTTTGAGGGCCATCTAGAGAGGAAGAGAATATCTTCTAATGTAAGGCACAATTTTATTAAAAATTAATCCACTTTCTTTTCTATTTCTTGCCTGGGACTAGTTTTTCTCAGTTTCTGGAGCAACTTTTGCTGGGTCTGGGAGCTAATTAGGAATGTACATTCAGTAGGGATTTTATAGGCACATTTAACTAGGTGGAGTTACAGAGAGGATCACACCCATGAAATACTGGATTGCAAGATCTAGTAAAGGAAATCTATGTGAACTCTAAAGCAAAATGAGGGCAGGGAATTTACTGTGCCTGCCTCACAAGTGCAAGGTCCTGAGTTTGATCCCTGGTACCAAGAACAACAACAAAAAAAGCAAGATGAAAATCATTTCTCTCAACAAGCTTTGTTTTACATTTAAATGCTACTAAGAACCCTGCTTACTGATATCACTGTCTCTCTAATCCTCCCTCCCCTCCTGGCTGCTCAGAAGGACCCTGATGT
>NW_022965107.1:0-255 GCF_012274545.1 Fukomys damarensis
TCTTGATAAATTAAAGGCCAATTCTTACTTTGGACAGTGTTATGAGTAGTTTTATTTATACTGGGGTTTTTTATGACCCTTGACTTTTCAGCCTGAGCTCTGTTGCTAAAAATGAAGAATAGGAAGAAAAATACCTCTCAGATTTAACCAGTAAGAGATTGCTAGGAATTGGCCACCTTGTGAAGAAACACGCAAGCATTGTTTTACATCTCTCATGTGCTGAAGAGCATAATTTCTGGGCCTAGCTGGCTTACT
>NW_022965108.1:0-205 GCF_012274545.1 Fukomys damarensis
ATCTGACACCCAAAGTTAAAGGAGGAAAAGTTTATTTCGCTCATAGTTGGCTGGCTGCAAGAGCGGCTTCACAGAAGAAAAACAGTTCATGGCAGGCAGAAGACAGCAATGGCAAGCAACCAGCCACAATCAATAATAGCAGCTTCTTTCTGCCCCTTTTATAGTCTACCTAGGCTACCCAAACCAATCAGTGGACTATTTTAGT
>NW_022965109.1:0-296 GCF_012274545.1 Fukomys damarensis
CGATGGTGATCCAATTTCCTCTCAGCCCAATTCCTCGCTTCTTTCCTCCCCCACCTCCATTCTGTCCCCTCACATCTGTGTGGGCACCAGAGGCTTCAGAGAGCTGCCATTTCTTCTTTCTTGCCTTTCACTTCCTTCTCAGCCATCATGCCCTGGGGACAGCACAGATGTTGTAGCTCTCTGGAGCATGTGTCAGGCTCATCCTAACCTTCAGGCTCAGCTTTTCATTCTTGGGGGGCTTGAAGGTAAATTTTTGCAGAAGGGAAGTGAAGAAAATAAACAGCTCAGACCTAGCC
>NW_022965110.1:0-793 GCF_012274545.1 Fukomys damarensis
CAGGCTGGCCTCGACCTCACGGCAAACCTCCTGCCTCAGCCTCCTGAGTGCTGGGACTACAGGCGTGCACCACCATACCTAGCAAGTATAATATTTTTGATAGTTAAGGGGAAAACAGTAATGTTAATGTTCGTCACCTCTTCCTTTGTCTCCATTTCAGGAAATCACACTCTTCTTCCAGTCCTTTACCCTAACATTCCTGAAATTTGTGAATGACTCCCAAACGCTGGAACCTATAAAATAACAATCTCCAGCTCCCCTATGGTTGCTGGCTCTAAAACTGTTTTATATGAGAGATGAAAAACCGCAAGCAGTCTTAGTAGATTTGCACATGACTCCTACTGGAAAATCTAAGTGTAACAAGCGCTCTGGAATAATCAGATTTGGAATTTCTAATATTCTTACAGGAAAAAAACCTGAAAAACATACACTACAGCATCTGAGCCATCTTAATAGGTTAAGAACATTAAAAGTGAGTCAACCTTTGATGGTACTATATAAATTTATCACTTTAGTACATTTCAGGCTGATCAGAAATATGCAGACGTGGTAAAGGGAAAAGAAAACAACGTCAACTGCTGGGTTCCACAGGCCACATCAAATCCTGCTGGCATCGTTTAATAATTTTCAAAACTTCCGCAAGGCTAGGATGAACGCTGACCGAAAACCTTCCCTCTGGCTCGGCCGTCTGGCGTTTAAGTGCACATAGTGGTGTTCAGTAAACACGGAGGCTCGTGCTGGGGCCCGAAAGCCCCGACGAAGCGGCCGATCCCCAGCTGAGCCCGCGGTCACG
>NW_022965111.1:0-240 GCF_012274545.1 Fukomys damarensis
GTATAAATTTTAATCAGTAGGAAAAAAGTTTTATCTATGACATAGAAAGCAAGAAAAAAGAAATTGTACAATCAAAACAAAATGTACGTGACATGGTTTCTAACAGCTAAAACTTGGAAACGGCCCAATTGCCCATCAAATGGAGACTGGATAAAGAAGATGTGGTTTTTTAGTAACATGGAGTACTACTCAGCCACAAAGAATGATAAACTGGAGACATTTATAGCTAAATGTGTGCAT
>NW_022965112.1:0-203 GCF_012274545.1 Fukomys damarensis
GACAAACCCTTAGCTAATCTTATAAAAAAAAAAGGAAAGAAAAGGCTCAGATCCATGCAATCACTATTGAAAAAGGTGAAGTCACAACAGATCCAAAAGAAATCCGGAGAATCATGAACACCTACTTTGAGAACCAGTAATCTCATAAAATGGAAAACACAGAAGAAATGGACAGATTTCTAGATACTTATGAATTACCAAAG
>NW_022965113.1:0-13569 GCF_012274545.1 Fukomys damarensis
GAAAGCATTAATGCCATTAAAAAGAAACTAAGTAATGCCCAGGGAACAAGACACAGAGGAAGAGGGGAGGGAAATTGGATGAAAAAAATTGAAACTAGAATTTTTGCAAATAAGAAGGGAACCAAGCATGGGAGGGAGAGGTGGGACAGGCACAGAGAGAGAGAGAGAGAGAGAGAGAGAGAGAGAGAGAGAGAGAAAGTTGTACCATCTCATGATAAATGTAATCATTAGGTACTGCAATCATGTACTAATAAAAAATAAAAAAAGAAAAATCAACAAGATTCCATCCATTTCAGGTTCAAGGATGCAAAATTGTCAGCATTTCATTTGAGAGGAGAGTCCCTAAGACCCTTGCTTAAGAAAAATCTTTTAGGGAATTGGTTCCCCAGGATTCATTTCACTTTGCCCAGCCATCTGAGCCCTCAGAGGTTGTGGCAGCCATGGTCCAAGGGGGCCTGGCTGCTCTCCACACTGGTGGCAGATCTTGGTATTATTTGGGTGATGCTGGCTTTACTGGTGTGCAGAGTGCAATAGTTGTGGTATCAGTGAGGCGTTCACCTTGATTTCAAAGGAAGGCTTAGAAGGCCAGACAAGGAGCCTGTGATGACAGTACATGTATGCAAAAGGATGTGGAAATAAAGCAGAAGGTGCACCAGAGTTCAGGATGTCAGAGATGCCAGGAATGTGGGATGTCTGCCAAGCGTAGCTCCAGGTGATGATGGAGCCAGTTCCAGGGAGAGGATGCAACTGGACTGCAATGGGTTACAACTGGCAAGGTCCTGGGGTGCAGCTGCCCAAGCCCTTTGGTATTTGCTTTGGTCCCGTTCTTTTCTATCTCCTTATTTCTTCCTTCTGGAATGAAATGTTTACCTTGTACTTTGTGGTTATGTAATTTGTTTTTTATTTTATAGAAGTTCAGCTGAGATTTTTGCCTTTAGTTCCACAGAGACCTTTAGTTGGGCTTTTGGAAAGTGCTGTAACTGCTGAGACTCTGAGGCTATTGCATTTCCAGTTGGGCTGGTTGTACCAGGCTGGGTGGAAGTTTGAACTTGGTGTTGTCTGTGTCTGGAGATTAAGTATGGTTGGAGGAGATGTGTTCGAGTGTGAACCGGATGAAGCGTGGGCCATGAGCATTAACTATGTCATGTTAGTTTGAATGGATCGAGACTGCCTGGCATGTTCTTGAAGCCTGCTCTTGGGTGTGTCTGGGTTGATCGTGAGGTGTGATCCCAGATACATCTACCGTCCCTTCCACTTTCTTCCCTGACACTGTCTCCCTGCTCTGCTTCCCTGCTGCTGTGAACTGAGCAGGTTGGCTGTACCATGACTTTCTACCAGGAGTTTCCTGCCCTCGAGCCTTAACCAACACTCAGTTATTCTTTTCCTCAATCCACCCAGAGATAAGTTAAAATAGTTCATTTTCATACCTCTCTTAGAATTGTTGATTGTTTCTATTCTTTGTTTCTTGTAACTTGACATTGCTTTTTCTTCCTAATTACACATTTATCATCAGGTTCCTCTATTTATCATCCAATGCTCCTCTCTGCATATCTGTTATAATTGGAAGTAGAATTTTGAGGCATTTGTAATTTTTCTTCCAGATTTGATTACCACTTTCATTCCATCTACTGGGCAATAGCTCTGGCCATGCATCCTTGAAACACAGTATTTCTTTTTTTTAAAACTAGCGAGCAAGAACAAACTATCAGAATTGCCTTTGGATCTCTTGAGTTGTGTACACATTCAGCACACATGCTGGTCAGGAGCTGTGGATGAAAACTTTTTCAACAAACTCATCAGCCAGTCAATGTCTTATGACTTCAAGGAAAGCTTGATCATTCTGATGACAACCCTATCTGCAATTAAGTCAGCTATGGGTAAAGTCATTGTCTGACAAGGCCAAGCAAAATCTTCAGAGGCCCAGGTAAATGTGAGCAGCCATCAGAGCCAAGAGTCCTCTCACTTGAGCCCTCATACTAAGCATCAGAATAGCACAAAGTTTGTAAAGCATTTCAAATTGAAAACTTAAAGCATCTTAGGGTGTTCTTCCTAGTCAGTACATTCTGTTGTAAGATCGAGTTGTTTTACACCATTTATTTCCTGACTGAAATGGCTTCTTGATGTCACTGGGATGACCACATATCCAGAGTGTAAAATCTGGGCCTTAGAGACTTTGTGTCCTGCTCAGATCTCATTGAGTGCATATAAGCTAAGTCACACTCTGCTCACTTACATGTTTACACACCCCACATTTTTTCCTGCCTACATAGGGATGTGCTTTGTTCAGTGCACGGGGTCTCTCCCACACCAGTACCCTGGGTGTGCTTCTCTGTTTATTCTGAACACAGAATCCATACTCGCTGCTTTGTGTAGAATTTCCATGCATGTTTTATTTATTTAGTTTGTGGTAAGAAAACTTTCAGATATTTGTACATTAAACATGAATATTCGTCTCACACTGGTGTTCCATGGATAATAATCTTTTCTCTCCAAATTGTTTGTGCTTTTTAACTTATGAATTTGATGCCTTTAAATGTCAGGCCATACAGTAACTTTCCAAATACTTTCTAACTTATTTCTCTTAGATACAAATAACCCATGATCTGAAAAGAACTTCTCTACAACACATCACAGTCAAAATCCTATAATTCCAACACAATTAGAGAATTTTAAAGGCTATTAGAGAAAAGTAATGAATGATTTATAAAAGTAAACCCACCACAGTTACAGCAGATTTCTCCACACAAAACCTAAAGGCCAGGAGATCTTAGAGTGAAGTGTTTTAAACCCTAAAACAATTTCAAACTCATACTGATGTATTCTGCAATAAAATTTTTCAAAGTTGATGGAGAAATAAAGTCCTTTCATAACAAAGAACTTTAAACCATCACATGAGCACTCAAAAAATTTCCTAAGAATATCCTAGAAAGAGACAATGAAGCCAACAATGGCAAAAAGGCCAATAGAATGAATGTACCAGGCAGGGTAAGCAGTGAAACAGAGGGGAAAAGGGAATAGGAAAATAATTCAATGATGGGAATAAGTCAGTACTCTTAGTAATAACACTCAATATGTATGCTGTATGCAAAAAATCCCCCATTTAATTCAAAGGGAAATTCATAGAATAAAAATCAAAGGCTGGTAAACAATATTCCATGCAATGAGAGAGAGAGAGAGAGAGAGAGAGAGAGAGAAAGGCAAGTGTAGATATTCTATTTTCAGACAAAATGGACTTAAAGCCAAAGTGATTGGAAGAGGCACTGGTCATAAGATATTGGTTAAGGGAAAAACTCAACAAGAAAAGGTAACAATTAAAATACCTATGCTCAAAACTCTGGCACAGCCAACTTCATAAAACAAAAAGTACTGGACATAAAAGATCAGACAAAAATCACAATTTTAGTGGGAGTTCTCAGTATCCAACTATCAAAAATATACATCAGTTAGCTTAGGTATCAGCAAAGAAATATCAAAGTTGATCCAAATCTTTTAACAAATGAACTGAATAGATCTCTACAAAGTGTTCTGCTCAACAACAACAGAATACACATTCTTCTCAGAAACCCATGGAATTTTCTCTGAAAGAGACCACATACTAGCCAATGTGGCATACATAAGTAAATGCAAAAGAATTGAAATATTGCACACATTTTATCAGATCATAAGGTGATGAAGCTAGAAATCAATGGCAAAAGAAACTACAAAAATTATGTAAAAACATGGAAATTAATATACTCTTGAATAATCATTGGGTCACAGAAGAAGTCAAGGTAGAAATTTATTCCTAGAATCAAATGGTAATGCCAGTACAGTGTAACATGCCAGAACCAATATGACACAATGAAAGGAGTCCCAAGATGGAATTTTACAGCTATGAACACCCAATCAGGAAAACAAAGCAATGCCTATGTAATTAACTTAATGATGCACCTCAAAAACCTAGACAAATAAGAACAAACCAAAATCAAATATATGCAAGTAAAAAATTATAAAGATCAGAGTAGAAATTAATAAAATTGAGACAAAAAATTAAATGTATCAAAGAACTGGTTCTTTGAAAGTATAAAAAAAATTTGATAAACTTTAGCCAATCTTATAAAAAGTAAAAAAAAGAGACCCAAATCAAGGCAAGTAGAAATGAGAAAAAAAGAAAAATGAAATCACAACTGTCATTGCCAAAAACTAGAAGATTACTAGTAAGTACTTTGAAATCCTATGCACCAAATGAATTCAAGAATCTAGAAGTAATGGATAGAAAATCTGAATTACCAAAACCAAAACAAGAATATATAAAAACTGGAATAATCTAACAACAAGCAATGAAATTGAAGCATTAATGAGAAATGTACCAACCAAAAAATTCCAGGAGCTGATGGACTACCACGGAATTAAAAAAGAACTTCAAGGAAAGTCTAATACCAATACTACTGAAACAGTTTAATGAAATTGAAAAAGGAGTGCTTCCTAAGGCATTCCTGGGAAGCTAGCATGAACCTGATTCCAAAACCAGGCAAGTACTTCCCCTCTTAAGAAAAGAAACCTGGACCCCCATTTTGGTGAACAGAGATACAAAAATCATTTACAAGATACTGGCAAATGGAATGCAACAAAGCATTAAAAAGATCATATATCATGACCAAAAGGCTTCATTCCAGAGATGCAAGGACAGTACAACATATACAAAACAATAAATGTCATATATCACATCAACTGAAACATGGACAAAAATTACAGGATCATCTCAATACATACAGAGAAAAATTTTAACAGAATCCAACATTCATTTATGATAAACATTCTGAAGAAAATATGTTCAGCAGAACCTTATCTCTATTTGATAAAAAACATTAATGACAAACCTACTGCCTACAGCAGTGATGGTTGTAGAGTCAAGGGTTCAAACTGCAAACCAAAACTCACTTATTTATCACAAAGTGCCAACACTGCAACTAAACCTGAATACTGAGGTTTTAGTTTAGAAGAACAACTCATACATTAGCATCTTCTGTCTTAAAAGAAAAGCAACACGTGCCATTTTCATCACTGACCTACAGCTTTCTCATTAAAATCAGGAAAAAGACAAGGATGTCCATCATCATCATCATTTCTATTTAATATATTACTTGAAACATTAGCCAGAGGAACCAGGCAAGAGAAACAACAGAGATAAGTGTAGTAAAGGAAGAAGTCAAATTATTGTATGCAGATGACATGATCCTTACACAGAAGACAAAAATTCCACCAAAAGACCCTTAGAATTAATAAACAAATTCATTGATGAAACAGGGTACAGATAAACACACAAAAATCAACAGCATTATTGCACACAATAATGAACTCACTATGGAAAATGTTAGGAAAATAGACTCATTCACAATAGCATCAAGAAAATTAGGAATGACCTAATTAAGGAAGTGAAAGACTTCTACAATGATGATAGTATTTCTAGAAAGGAGATTGGAGGGAACAACAGAAAATGGAAAAATATCCCCTGTTCCTGGTAGGTTGAATCAATATAGTCAAAATATCTATACCTCCAAAATTGATATACAGATATAATTCAATCCCAATCAAAATACCAACATAATTCCTCAAAAAACTAGGGAAAAATTATAATATTCATATGGAACCAGAAGAGATCCAGAATAGCAAAATCAATCCTGGGCAACAAGAGCCAGTCAGGAGGTGTCACAATCCCTTATTTCAAGTTATACTACAAAGCTACAACAATAAAAACTGCATGGTACTATGACAAAAAACAAAAATAGAGAAGTGGTTCAAAGGAACACAATAGAAGATGTAAAAAGAACCCAAAGCGCAGTCAGCCATCTGATCTTTGACAAAGGGGAAAAAAACAGACGCTGGAGCAAAGACAGCCTCTTTAACAAATGATGCTGGGAAAACTGGCTATCCACATGCAGAAGATTGAATCTACACTTACATGTAGCACCATGGTTTAAACTAAAATCAAGACAGATCAAGGGTAGAAATGTTAAATCACAAAAACTCTCTTGGAAGATAAAATAGGTACAATTCTTGAGGATATAGGTGTAAGCAAGCACTTTCTAAACAGAGCTACAATTGCACAAGAAATAATACTAAAATAAAAAATGGGATCAGAATCACGCCAAAAATCTGCGGCACAGCAGAAAACAACCCACAAAGTGAAGAGACAAGCTACAGATGGGTAAAATACTTTTCCAGCTATTCCTCAGATAGAAGACAAATATATAAAGAGCTCAAAGACACTAGATCTCCCCAAACACTTGACCTAATCAAGATAATAGGCCACTAAAATGAATAAACACTTTTCAGAAGAGTTATCAATGTTGATCAGAAGAAATGTTGAATGGAAGAAGTGTTCAATATCTATGGGCATTAAAGAAATACAAATTAAAAAACACTGAGATTCCTTCTTCCAGAAAGAATAATTATTATCAAGCAATCAAATAATAACAAGAGGTGGTGAAGCTTTGGGACAAAAGGGAACTCTTCTGCATAGTTGGTAGGAACATAAACTAGTACAATCACTGGAGAGAACTGTATGGAGATTCCTGAAGAAACTAAAACTAGAAATTCCATTTGACCGAGGTATTACTATTCCAGGAATATTCCAGAAAGTATCGAGGATCTCATATTACAGTGATATATGTATACCCACATTTATCGCAGCACAAGTCGTGATAGCTATATCTTGGAAGTGGCCTATATGTTCATTCACAGATGAGTGAATAAAGAAAATGTTGTACTACGGTGACATAAAACAGGGTAAGCTTGAGTCCTAGTAGAAAAATGGATGTACCTTGGCATCATAATTTTAAGAAAAATAAATCAGATACACAAGCTTCAATATTACATATCACATGATTTCTCTTATATGAGAAACCCCAAATAATAATAATTTAAACAGCAAAATAAAAGGAAACGGAGATACATCTTTTTCAAATGTGAAGGGGACCAAGATACGGAGGAAGGGGGAGTTACTGACAGAGGAGGAAGGAGTTTTGACTTGTAAGCAGAATTTAGGGAGGAAAATGTGAGAAATAATTTTAGAAATAAGAAACTGTAAGTTTAAAGTCTCATGGTTTAAGAAAAGTTGATGAATCACTTAAACATTCAAAAAATCATTTTCCATGCTAGAAGTGTTGGCCAAGACAAGCTGAAAGACTGAGTATTGTCACTGAATTATATAACAATAAATGTGTAGCTCAAATTTTCAATCTGGTAGCAAATAGAATGCACCTCAAAATCTAAAGATGTAGAGTCTTGTTCAGCAGCTGTGTCAGGCACTGTCTTGGCACATACGAGCTTGGCTTTAAGGGTTTGTCTTGGTCCACATTTGCCAGAACCCTCAATCTTATTAAACCTACTCAAACTCCAATGACTGCAAGATATTTTACTACAGCAGCATGGTCACTCTGTTTCTGCTTGAAATAGCAAGTGATTTTGCCTTTAGGAAACAGCTTATCTTTTGTGAGAGACATTGCAATTATCCTTATTATGTGTTACACACTTGGTACTTAATCTGTGATGAGTCCTCTTTTGTTTGTATACATACTTTATTAATTTGCAAATTACACAAAGATTTGTAGAGCAAATTTTCTGGATAGTATGTAGTGCTTAGAGTAATGAGACAGGCAAAATCATCACTCATGGAAGACAGGCAATAATCAGGCAAACAATCCAATATCATAAATTTACCAAAATGTAAGCAAATGTATGTGCACATTTATGTATACCCACATGTAAGTGAAGGATGACAAGATATTTACTTGGCATGGTCCAAAAAGAAATTTCTGTGAAGAAGGCATTTACACAGTGTCTGCTTCTGTAAAAAGTCTTATGAAGAGTTGGGATGTAGCTCACAGGCAGAGAGCCTTTGCTTAGCATGCATGAGGCCGTGAATTGTATCATCTATGAAACAATAAAATGAAACCAAACCAAAGCAAACAAACACACTGGAAAACATGGAGAAGCATTAGTGGCACCATTTTACAAATGAATAATCGGAGTCAGAGAGATCGTATAAATCACATAATAAATGGTTCACCGTATTAAGTGACAGTGCTAAGATTAAGTCCAAGTACTAGTTTGCCATTGAGTTTATTCTTTTTGTATTACATTTTCCCTTACAATAAATTTCTATGCACTTTCCTGAACCATAGCTACTTATCTTTCCTTGTGTGCCCTAGAAAAAAGCCAGTAGCGTGTTTCATCTCAAATATTTGGAAAGCACTACCTCTTCTTTGAGGATATAATAACAACTCTCTTCCAATTTACTCAACATTGACATTTCCTGCTTGCCAGGAATTGAGTGTGAAGTGAACAAGAGACCCGATCTTTGTCCTTATAAAACATGCTGTCTCATGACAAAGTGCTCATTTCTCAGTTATCATGGTAAAGCTGTTTGTAAAAACTACATGAAAACTTAGCAAATTAAACATCGGTTATTTTCTTATTAGCCTCTGTGTAGACTTAATCCTTTCTTCGTGCTACATCCCTTAAATCCATCACAGGTACATTTCCATGGACACGACAGGGCTATTTAAAGATGTAGGAGACCGGACACGTGTGCATGCTTTTAAAACGTTTTGCCTGAGGTAAGTTCTATAGCCATGACTGAAGGGGTGGGGAGGATGAAAATTATGGGTGAAGACTATGAACACAAGGAGGACATTAACTGACAATCCTAATGTAGTCAATGAACCACAAGGAATTCGTACTTTTTTATGTAATGCATACAACATAGTTTATAGATTTTTTGTTATCCAGATCATTTAAATAGAATACACTATGTTGTAAGTTGTCAATGTAAATATAAAAATCTAGCCACACGATGGCAAATATTTTGATATGTATTAGACAATCATAGAAATATGAATAATCTTCATTCTACTCATTCAGCAAACATCAAATAGCAATAATGACAGTGTGATGACCTACTGAACGCTTTCATCGAGGATGTTTGCCCACAGTTGTTACTTAGTTTGGAAGGTAAATAAACCTTATTAGTGTTGATGTTTTTTTAGCTGCCTTTTCTTTTTTTAATTGCTTAGAAAATTGTTGAATATTCAGTGACCTCATATCAAATTATCAAATTATAATCTCGCATAAAATCACTGTGACCAAAATACAATGGTAATCATTGCATTCATTAATACTGGCCTCAGTTGACCTGATTGTATAGCGCATCTATGACCCCAGTAATAATCTAATTCTAAAACCAGCTGGGCCTTGCTGTCCTAGTGTGGTCTTTAATTGGGATACATTACTTGAATTGAGTAGGGGCTGCTGAGCAGATTGGTGAGACTCTGGCTGTGTCTGGATGGCAGATGGGTAGGCCACAAACTGAGGAGGGAAGACCCCTCCTGGATCTGGGCAGCACCAGCCAATAGAAGTGTACCCTGGATGGAGTACAAAGAAAAAAAGGAATCTCCCTTTTCCTTCTCTGAGGAGCTCTGGTTTTCAGCATTGCCTTTGGACATTTGCCTTTAATTCCCTCCAGCCTCCAGGGCAGTCTCTTCTGCCTTCCAGTGCAGACCCCTGGGCTTGCCCAATGGTTGTGCTCCACACTGCAGGGAGCTCCAGGCCCTGAATCTTTGGGGAGATCCTCAGGCTCTCTGGCACACAGATGGTCATTTTATACTTACACCCCTGATTCTCCAGGTGGCTGTTGTAAGTCTGCCTGATTAATCCTTTATGTAATCAAATATTACATTATATTTTATACTATATCTGTTCCTCTAATAACTCTAACTGATGCGCCTACTCAAAAGATAAATTAGAAGTTAGTATCACAGATGTGGCTGTTCAATGTGAAAAATTGGTGTTTACAATACTTTCTTGCACACTTTTATTGATAGAGAGAACTTTATAAATAGTCTGAAATGAAGTTAAAAGGAATGTCACCAGTCCTGCTTTGCTAACTCTGACCCCCTCTCTTGTGGACTGGAATAGCTAAATATAAACATCCTGAAAGAAAATGCTACATTTGGGTCAACACTGAACTGTCTTGTGGCCATGATTTGTGATGGGAACTATGGAAACTAGAATGTCTTATCACCTAAAATGAGGTCATGATTGTAAGACTCCTATAAAAGGCAGATTGTAACCCAACCCAGGGTTGGTCATTTGGCACAGCCTTTGGTGCAGGCCAACCCTTTGCTAACAAAGTAAACGTTTATTTTTTTCCACTTCTGCATCTCTGTGTGTCATTTACCAGTTCCTCCCACAATATTATAACATACTACATTAGTTTTCAAGGACAACTGCCACAGAGTGCAACAAATGGAGGGAACTTAATAGCAGAAATTATTTTAAAATAGTTCTGAAGACTAAAGTCTGAGATGAAGGTATTAGTAAGATTGGTTCATTTTCTTTGGCAAATTGAGAGGATGAATGTGCTCCCTGCTGATATCCTACTTTCTAGGGATTTTTTTTGACAGTGATTGGTGCTTCTGGGCTTTTAGAAGGATTATTATAATTTTTTGCATTATATTTACATAACACTTTCCTTTTGTTTCCAAATTTTCCTTTTTATGATGACTCAGATCATATTGGATAATAGCCCAAGCTAATAATCATATCTTAGCTAATTAAATCTGTAGTGACCCTATGTCCAGATAACCTCATATTCTAAGGTCTGGGAATTAAGACTTCAGCATAGGAATATAGTTGTGGTCATAGTTCAATTCAAAATGCACACTTTAAAACTTCAAGCTAAGCAGAGGCTTAATATTACTATTTTTAAAATTCCTGTGACACTAAAGGTTGATTTCCGTAATGAGATATGGATGTAAGCAAATGGAAAACAGGCTACGATTTCCAATCATCATCCATTGCTAGGTGTGAATCTATAACAAATGCCCCATAAAGAGGATCCGAGGAGGAAGTTTGAGTTGCCTTAGATGTTGCAAATCATAAATCAATGGTGAGTTTCTGTCTGGATGTTTGGAATCAGGACCCTGTCTTCTATCTTTGCAGCTCTGTCACAATTACTTCTCTCGCTCTTTCACTTGACCTCCAGATTTCTGTCCCTTTGGGTTAGGAAATGTCTAGATAAGATGAAAATAATGGTGTGGATTCTACAGAGATTGTCTGAAATGAACAGTTAGTAAGGGTAGAGCTCAGAAATATAAGCTCACCTAGGCAGTGGATTTGAGTTAGACTTGGGACACAGAATAGAAACTGAATTTAAAGAATACCCCATAATTTATTTAAAGAATAACTCCCAGTATTTCTTCTAGCTTTCTCCCACTAAAGTAGAAGTTTCTCTTATTTATTGGCAGGGCAATCAAACCTTGAGTTCAAATAGAGACATGGAAAATTATTTTTCTCTTTCATAATGATGTAACTGACAGAGGGGTGCAAGCAAGACTTTGCTGAGATCAGTCAGAAGTTGTGCAGAGTTGGCTGATCAGATGAGTGACAGTGTTTTACATACTGAGAGCCAGAGGAGAGGAGTTCTTCTGGGGAGGGTGAGAATGGATGTAGAACATTAACTCTTATTTCAGAAAATAGCAACTAATAAATAATGGTTGGATCCAAGATCTTTCAAAAAACCATAATTTTAAACTTTATGCAAATTATATAGCTGTATTACGTCTGAGCTGAATAGCTTCATAACTAAATATTTTGCAACTCATTTCTTTGTTTCTAAGTGTATTTCTATGCACAAACATTTTAAAATTATGAGATGTCTGAAATGCTGATTATGCATTTCATGAAATAGTTACTGTCTTGTTTGGTTAACAAAGAGACCAATGCTCAGAAAATTTGTACAGCTATCTGTAACAGAAAGGAGAAAGTTTATTTTTTTTCAGCTGGTACAAGTTATTTCAGAGAGAAACCTATCTTAGTTGAGGACATAATTCCATAGGATCCTTTGGAGTAGTTACTCAGTGTCCAGAACATGGAAATGGGTAGACTCCTGCACAGATCATGGGTTAATATTTTCAAATTAAAGATGCTGAAGGGAATTTCAGAGAGGTGGAAAGACATCAAAAGAGCTCTAGCCTCAGGTTCTTCTCTATGTTTTCCTTCATCCATGTTTCAGAAAATTTTTTAACCCCTTGAAATGCTGATATTGAATATATTTTATTTTGAGTTGAAGGTACAGGGTTTTGCCTTGTTAAACAGTTATTTAACTTAAAATATTTGTTTTGACTTATAAAAATAAACTTGTAGGGCCAGGGAGTTATTTCAGTGGTGCTGTGCATGCTTTGCAAGTGCAAGGACCTGAGTTCCATCCTGGGTACTGAAAAAATAAAAACAAAAACAAAAACAACAAAAAAACCACTTCTAATAAATATTTTGTAAGTCACTCATTAATGAGAGAACAAATAAGATATTGTAAGCTGTGCAAAAAAATTCAAACAGCATGTACTCAAATTATAAAGACAGTAAAGGATGCCAAAATTATTTTATGAGTACTGTTTGTGCCAGACTGTCTACTCCCAGTGGGAAATAGGGAGAACGCTTTCCCCACTGGCCAGAATGCACTTATGCATCAGTGAATAAGGACTACTCTGGTATTTCTATCAGTTTATGCAACTGACAGAGTTGACAAATAAGTAAAAAACAAAAAGGACATGGAAAACTCAGAAAGGTATACTACAAAGGACTCCATGATCATCTTGCCCATTTCAAAATATTTCAGTTTTTCCTGCCAGATTTAGATTGGTGCAAATGCACTAAGACGACAACTTGAAGCAGGTTGCTGAGTCATAGAGAAACCCAAGGAACTGAGTATTTGGGAATCATTGTCAGTCCTCAGGAGTGCTCTGGGTTTGGCGAGAGGTTGGAATTGGAGTTCAGGCCAAATTTTACTCAACTGACATACGGTTTGCATTTTATGGCTCTTAGAGTGGTTAAGTAGGAAGTTGGGAGGAAAAGCACAATCTTCTCCCTCCAATTCCATTGCAAAATTCACAGAATAGAGTATTAATCTGAATAGCTTTAAAACTTTCTAAAGAAGAGCCTTTTTTTTAAAAATGAGTTTAAATGATTTTTGAATGATATTGAAATGAGTATTTTCTGCTTAAATGCAATACAGGCTGAAAAATTATGATTTTTAAAAATCTAAATAATGAGTTAAATGAATGAATGAATAAATAAATAAAATTTGTGAGTTCAGTGAAGTCCTGCAAAAAGATGCAAGTCCCAGTCACCAGTACCTGTGAACATGACCGTATCTGGAAATAGTCTCTGCCAATACAATGACACTACAGTCAGGCCGGATTGGTGGGGATCGAATGCGTGATTCAGCACCCAGTAGCGTGCGAGGAAAGGAGTAGACAGAGAGCCCCGAGCAGAGATGTGTGGGGAGGGCCGAGACCACAGCAGCGCGCCGGGCGCAGCTCCCCACCCTCAGCCGCTGAACCCGGGAGGCCCCGCCATGCTTTGACTTCAGATCGGTACTTTCTGGACCATGGAGAATAAATCCACGCTGTTTTAACTCATCCTGTTTGTGAAATGGATGTGAGGCAAAGATTTCGCTTGACTCCGTGACAATAACGAATTATCCAAGACCTTTTA
The DNA here is from genome assembly GCF_012274545.1 of Fukomys damarensis. NCBI lineage: Eukaryota > Metazoa > Chordata > Mammalia > Rodentia > Bathyergidae > Fukomys > Fukomys damarensis. Next base: position 13,537 of record NW_022965113.1, read on the forward strand.
AAAAACCTTTCTTTTCAAAATCTTTTAACCTTA
>NW_022965114.1:0-233 GCF_012274545.1 Fukomys damarensis
TGTGGCACAGACTAAGTGTTTGATTTTAAGATTGGGTTCAGTTTTTGGAGCAGGGAAAGGACTGTCTGTCTGCTTACAGCAGGCCCTATAAACCAGCGCTACTCACTGAGGGTCATGGTTTGTGAGCACTGAGATACGCACAGGCTTGAGATTGAGTGCTTAGACACTTCGGGCAGTTTAATAGTGTTGTGGAGTTTAACTATGTGATCCCTGGGCTTGTATATTCTGTGTCT
>NW_022965115.1:0-307 GCF_012274545.1 Fukomys damarensis
TGTAAAAAAAAGCAAGTGAAAATAAAATAACAGATTGGTGTAAATTGCAAAAAAATACCAGACTTGGACAGCCCAACAGAATGCTCCATAAAGATCAAAATGTTCTATAATTTGTGTAAATTATAGTATTTACTATCCACTTCTGGATATCAAACATTTGAATTGTAGCTAGAGTATCAGGACTTAATTAAATGTTATTTTATTTAATTAAAATTGAAATTCTCTACGAGGAAGGAGAAAAAAGTGCTTTTTCAGGTTAATCTTTGGTAGGATTTGCAAATTGTCTAAAATTGAAGAAAACATTGCA
>NW_022965116.1:0-216 GCF_012274545.1 Fukomys damarensis
CAGTGGTCCAGAGAAGTTAAACCTGTTTTTGCAGGACCGAACCCATCCAAGACAACCTGGCCCATGATAGGTTAAAAGTAGCTAACTCCTCATAAATAAGCAATAGCCCAGCCCCAAAATAATAAAAGGGCCTTCCTTTCTTTGTTCTTCTCCCTCCCCTCTCTCCTCTCTCCCTAACCTGCCTTCCCGTCTAACCTCTGGACCTCTCCGTGTGTG
>NW_022965117.1:0-437 GCF_012274545.1 Fukomys damarensis
TATTGAGTTGAAATTCCATCACAATTAAAGCTAAAATAGTAAAATATATTTTAAAATATAAAGGCCTCAAGAAAGGGCATTCATGATGAAAACATAGAGCAAATTTGTGGCTATTACAATAAATGAGTTGCACTGAATCATGAAAGAATAAATTATATCCCTGATAGTGCAAGTGGAATTTTAAGTAGTTTCTGCTATTCTTTTTTGCAATATAGTGCAACCTTTCTTGGTTTGGTACAAATGTGTGCACATTTTTTAAAAGTGCACAAATTTCCAAAGCTCCTTTACATTCATACTGACAGGTCAGGCTGAACTTAAATAAGGCCTATTTAACGATCAACAATGTTTTCTTTGCTTGCTAAGAGGCATGTATGTATAAAAGCTGAAGTAGAATTCACCCTGTAGAGAGATGGTTCAATATGTGTGTGCGGGGGGGG
>NW_022965118.1:0-1647 GCF_012274545.1 Fukomys damarensis
TTTTACCCTGAGGATTATAACTCACTTTATCACTCTGTCCTTCAAGCCTAGATCTCCTCTTGCATTTTCAGTTTTTATAGATGGAAGCATCACCTGTTCTGGAAATAAGGAGTCTTCCTGTCTCCTCCCTCTTCCATATTGTCTATATACAATTGTTTCCTAAACTCACTTTATTTCTCTACCTGCACATTGTGAAAATTTATCTCTATTCTTTGTGCCCACTGCCCAAACCTTAGAACTACAAAATTTCTAACCTTTAACACAGCAATACTTCTCAATATTTTGTTGTGGTAGTTTCTCTTTTGTACTTCATATAATTTCATTTGCCTCCCTGTTCCCAAAAGGACCCTTCTAGATTGCAGGTATCATCAGGTAGTTATAAAATTGTCACAATTTCTCCATCATCTATAAAATCAGGCTTTACTTCTCCAAGTGATAGTGATGGTCCTCACTAACTTGTCATGCACAGATATTTTCATTCTTATTTCCAGTGACATTGGCCACCTACTATTTCAAGCCCTCTTAACCCTAGTGCCTTCCATTCCTTCTGCTGCCAGCACTTTTGTCCCCATTCTGTGCCTGGTCAATCCTGCTCATTTTTCATCTGTTCAAGCTCTAAATCAAATGGCATTTCCTCCATGGATGCTTCTCTTCTTGCTGTGAATCCTATAAGCATGGATTCTTATCTCTTTTTTATTATCAATAGTGTGTGCTTAGTTTGATTTTGTTTCATGCATATCGGTCACTATGTGTTGACATATCTGTCTCCCTTTCAAAATCATGTCACCTCTTTCATGGCTTTACTAGAGTTATGTACACAGCTCCTAGGACAGTGCTTGGCAAAATGTAATATAAACTTATTAAATGAATGATTGAATAATGAGCAACTTCACTGATGACCTTGTGATAGCTTGAAGATTAGAGTAACCACTAAAGAAGCTAAGTTCTTCCCATATTTAGTGGCATATCCATTGTTAACCAAAAACACAGTAATTACTCATATTTAACTTTTGGCAGGGAAAACACACATACACACAGAAGAAGAATTCATGAGCTCCAAGGGAAATATGATGCTACTCTTTTTAACACTTGCTTCATAATTTCTCCTGTTTTGTTGCTGTTGTTGCTGCTGGTGGTGGTAATGGTGTTGCTGCTTTAGCCTGTGCTTTCTTGGATAATTCACAAGTGAGGAGCAAAAGATCCCTGGGATTTAAACTATGCATTAATAGTATTTTGCTATACACCAAGAATAATTATGTTAAAACAAAGGTTGGTAAGATCCTCTAGCTCCTCTCCATCTATTTCTCAGAGGAAATCAATGACCGCATGGGGGTGCTTTGCTTTGCCCTCTGAAGGGCAGTCTCTGAGGTCTCCATACTATTGGAGAAAGGAAACTGTTGATAGCAAGATTTGTGTCTTAGCTGTGTATGTTTTTTTTGTTTTGTTTTGTACTGGGGATCGAACTCAGGTCCCTGAGCTTGCAAAGCAAGCTGCAGAACCACTGAGCCAAATCCCCAGCCCTAGCTGTCTTTTCTAATTAAACTACACAAGGTGCCTCAGGGTGATCAGCATGAGAAGAACTCGGCTCCTCGGCTCTTTTAAAGAACTCATGGATTTTCTTTTTTTTTTTTTTTTTTTTTTTTTTTT
>NW_022965119.1:0-213 GCF_012274545.1 Fukomys damarensis
TAGGACTGATCTGCAGGAGCAGCTGAAGAGCAGGCCGAAGGGCAAAACTACGGGCCCAGCAAGTCCCCACTCCCATCAGGCTTCGACACTGCACAGGCCCCGCCTATGCGGTCTTTGTCTGTCAAGAGACAGGGGCTGCCTGGTCAGGGTTACTGTAGGGCTGGTTGATGTGGCAGGTGTTTGTTTCAATGAGGAAGCCTAGAAAGACACTGC
>NW_022965120.1:0-270 GCF_012274545.1 Fukomys damarensis
CCCCCCCAGGATAGAGATAATGAAGAATATCTCAGTAACAAAGGGACACAGTAGCTCTTGTTTCTACCAATGCATCAGTTGCGTTAATAAAAAATTCAGTGGTTTTTATAGACTACAATAAGAGTAAAGAGGATGGTCCAAGTGCGGTAAGGAGCCATGGGACATTCTTTAGAATCAAAGCTATTTTAGCATTGATTGTATGACAACACGATACAACTGCACCTGCCTGCCGTTAGAGCTCTATCCTCGCCACACGTTTCAAAGACAAGC
>NW_022965121.1:0-278 GCF_012274545.1 Fukomys damarensis
ATATAGCAGCTCTTGTTTGGGGCTTGAGCATTCAGAACCTAAAAGCACAGGAAGTTTTAGAGGCATTAAAGTATTCTATCTCTTCCCAACACTCTCCCAGAGTCCCGCTAGTCCACAAATGCCACGATGGCGATTTTGAGAAAGTATTTACTCTATAGTCACTTACTCATTCTGTTAGCAAATATTATTGAGAACTTACTCCGTGCCAGGCATCGTTTAAGGTTCTCGGGGATTTTGCGGTAGCTGAAAACAAAACACAACAATAACAACAAAGTTCC
>NW_022965122.1:0-208 GCF_012274545.1 Fukomys damarensis
CTTTAAGTGGATATAAATTTCCTAGGAAATTTTTTAAAATTCAGACTCCTATTTAGTGAGTGTGTGGGACGCTGTTTTTCTAATAGCTCAGATAACACCAATATGTTAGGCCTAACCACCAACCTTAGAGAAGAGCAAATTAGACGAATGAGGATGACAATATCAAAACGTTGTTTCTCCAATTCTAATATCAGTTTGTGCAAATCTA
>NW_022965123.1:0-234 GCF_012274545.1 Fukomys damarensis
ATAGATGTTTAAATGCATGATTTAAAATATAATTTTAAATGTACTCTCTATTATGGTAATTATTATGGTAATTATCAAATGTACACCATTTGGCTGACTTCTATTTTGCTACCAGGGATTGAACTTGGGTCCTTGCACTTAAAAGGCAGGCAGCAGAACCACTGAACTAAATAAATCTCTGGCTAATGTTATTTTTTTTAAATAGACATATAATTCAAAGTAACTTTCCAAAAA
>NW_022965124.1:0-200 GCF_012274545.1 Fukomys damarensis
AGGCCAGTGGACCATCTATGTTTGCATCTGTTTCTAAACTTTATTCTCTTCCACTGATTTAGACGTCTCTGCCTTTGTACTTACTTTACATTATGTAGTCTTGGTTACTTGCAGCTTTAGTTTTGAAGTTAGATAATTTAAGTTCTCCAACTTTGTTCTTGTTTCTCTCCCAAAATATTTTTGGCAGTTCTATGTCATCT
>NW_022965125.1:0-397 GCF_012274545.1 Fukomys damarensis
GTGACAGAAATGTCTGTACTGGGCTTACCAATTTTCTGTGCTTGCCACTTTTCCATTCCTGGAGCAGAATGACCCAACACCTCCAATTTAAATGGGAAGAATTTTCTTTTGACTCACAGTTTCAGTGGGTTTAGTCCATGGTCTACTAGCTCCAAGGTAAAAATGCTATGGCAGAATGGCATGATGGTGGCTAGGAATGAGAGATAGGGAAGGAGAGAAGGACAAGAATATATTTTTCCAAGTCCACCCTCAGTGAAGCACCCCTCCTGAGCAGGCTCCATCTCAGAATATCAGTTTTTTAGGGGACATTTTAGATATAAATCATAAAGGAAAGCATCAGACAAGGTGTGACTTCTTAGGTAGTATTCAATTGGTCTTCATTTTCATTATCTCAAAA
>NW_022965126.1:0-230 GCF_012274545.1 Fukomys damarensis
GTTGGTGCTTGCACATATTTTTAAAAAGAAATGTCTCTGTAAGTACTTTGCCCAGGTTTAATTGAATTGTTTTCATTTGTTTTTTGAAACAGGGTCTCACTTTGTAGTTGAGACTGACCTGGATCTCACTGTTTAGCCCAGACTGGTCTTGAACTCACAGCAATCCTCCTTACTCAGCCTCCTGAGTGCTGGGATTCCAGGTGTGCACCACCATGCTCAGCTTAATTGAA
>NW_022965127.1:0-536 GCF_012274545.1 Fukomys damarensis
GAATAACCGTGGGAAGTGGCCTTACATTTCAGAAGCCTCTTCCAGCAACAGCAGCGTACTCAATACTTGTGCAAAACTTGACAGCGATGATTTAGGTCTAGAACCCTGAGCTGAGGAGTGAGGTTGGAAGGATTTGGGCTGTGGACAGACCTTGCTCAGCACCAAGTCCTTGACAACAAAACCATGTGCAATTACACAGACAGTGACAAGACGCGAGATTGGTAACAATGCTGTGTACACAAATGAGGGGACTGTCTCAGAGACTGACATCTGATGCATTGTCTCCACAAGTCTGGTCACAAATCTCAGTCCAAGGTCTTTTCGTTCGTTGGCAGGTGATGAGGACAGAAGCATCTTGGGGCTCCGGCAGCTGGGAGTAAGGACTGCCACACACGCTCTGCAGGCTGTGTGCTACCACCTCCTGCATGTCTGCAGATTTTCACGCCCAGCCTGTGTTTTGCTAGCTGGTAGCCGTGAGTTTCCAAGAGATACTAGCTTTTCTTTTCTGCTGGGGCCTCAAGCCCTGGCTTCTTCAC
>NW_022965128.1:0-542 GCF_012274545.1 Fukomys damarensis
CCCCCAGAGCTTTGCAAACACATATCGTGGAGAAGTGATACGGAAAAGATGAAGGAAATGCCTGCACTGAGGGTCACTAGATATTTGCAGAACAAATTTGTATTAAATTTATTATGTCTCATTGGAAAAATCAAACACCAGTGAGTCCAGAGTTCAGACGCATTCTTCTGGGTCAGCTATGCTTGTTGTGTAACCTGTGAGCAAATTATTCAACATATCACAGACATAGAATTGAACATTTCAACACTACTGTCAACTAAATCAATTGGACATTTAAATAGCTCTGGCTACCAAAAAAACAATGATTGTAAGACTAATGCCTGTTTTATACTGCTTATATTCATTTCAGCTCTTAGGTATAACCTATTTAAAATGGACATTACTTACTTGAATTTGCACTGGTATACATTTCCCCAGTGGTAGGATTGAGCCCAAGTCTCCTGCACACTGGAGAAGCTCTCTATATCTGAGTTAACCGTCCAGACTGTGTGGCTATTTTTTTTGAGACAGGGTCTCACTAGGTAGTTGAGAATGACCTAGAA
>NW_022965129.1:0-1189 GCF_012274545.1 Fukomys damarensis
CTCTTTGTTCCCCCCAGATAGTTCCCATTCTGGAAACCAGTGTATGGTGTTTCCATATTATTCAGAGGCACAGGTTGGGACACAGTTGTTACTGGAAATACAGTGGAAGAGAGGAGCCAACAGCGAGTCACGGGGTCTCTTCAGCCAGCTGCAAGACCATGGTGCACTTTCTCCCCTAGGCTGTAGTTTCTTTCTCTATGAAATTCAAAGGCTATTGGTAAATATAAGGGAATACTCTCTGAGAAGTGCGGAATTTGATGCAAAAACAAAATGACTGCTATCTGTACGAAAAGCTTCTATAGATATTAACAATGTCTTTATTTCAATGCCTCCTACTGACATCTGTAGGGAAATACTTATTTCAGCAGTGGATAAAATTTATTTTTATGGCCTCTGAATCTACCACCTTATAAAACTAGTGTTTATCGAGTGTTTATAATGCACCAGTACTATTTGAGACTCTTTTCTTCTGCCAAAGAGCAAAAGAGATGCAAAGGCAAATGAATAAGTTTTTGAAATAATTTTATTATTACCCAATTATTTTTCTTTTCCTTTTTAGAGGTGCAGAAATATAGAAAACTGGTGGTGAGAAAGGCATTATTGTAAAAAATTTTAAAAAGCTTATAGGGTTCCTCATTAAAGATACCCAAATTCATCATTGCCAAATGACTCACCCATAGCCCAGCCGTGTTTTCTCGAGCATCTCAGCTGCATATGGCCCCTTATTGGCCTCCGGGGTGCTGTCTGGGCCCTGTCTTTTGAAACTGGCAGTGCCCACTGGACTAGTCAGAGGCAGCTCCAGCAGTAGAGGTGCTGTTTTCAATGTGGCTGCTGCTGGATTTTAAGTATTCTAATTAATTGCACTTTTTAATTGTGCAAGTTCTCCAGGGTTTCTGAAATAAAGGGCACTGGTTTTGGGAAAGGAAAATCAACTACCAGCTGTTCAAATTCATGCGCTGTTTTCCCCCTCTTGTGGACTACAGATACCTTGCTTTTAGGAGAAGCTAAGGGTAGGGTTTGGGCTTCTGATGTCTGAGGAAAGATTGTTAGACTTGTAGTAGAGTTCAAGGTTGAAAACAAAAGACTGAATAATCACACACACAAGCAAGCTAGAAATGGGGCTTGTGGGTGTTGTGAATGTTGGAATTGGTGATTCTGGGGAAGCTGCCTGAACACCAAGAGAAGTCAG
>NW_022965130.1:0-256 GCF_012274545.1 Fukomys damarensis
ATTGGTACATTTAAAGCAAACAATACAGTTAATTTATCATTGGGATCTTGTACCTTTACATGAAAGATCTTGGCTCTTTTTTTTTTCCTCATACCCCTGCCCTCCCTTCACTCGCTCCACCCTTCCCTATTTACAAAGACTTTGTTTCCATTTTTTCATTTTTTCACATTTTTTTCTTGTCATGTATGACCTCTTCCCTCCCCTTCCCACTCCCCCTTTAGCAATTTTCTTCCTATTTCACACTCTCAGTTATACC
>NW_022965131.1:0-1467 GCF_012274545.1 Fukomys damarensis
GTGTTTTGCAGTACTTTTAACACTGGAAGATGGCAAGTCTACTGCAGCCTTTGTTTTATTTGTTCAAGCACTCAATGTCAAGAAGTATCAGAAATGAGGTTCTTCTCTGGGCATGTGCAGGCTTATGCATAAGCATGTCTTCTAGATCTATAGAAAGAAGCATGAAAGATATCATTATTTCCTTTTGTTCTGCCCTTCATTTCTGCAGCTGCTCTTGCCACCTTAGGAGACTGAGGTAATAAATCACTGTCATTAATCAGGTCTATATCATGTCAAATAGTGTCAAGCCCTGAAAGAAGCTGCCAGAAAGGCAAGTACTCATAATCCTCCAAAAGAGTAGCTCTTTGAAGAATCCCAAAACCATTCTGGCCATCCAGGGATTGGCAGTGTGCTAGATTTCACAAATGCCATGGCTACAGGACTGCCAGTGTGAGACTACTACAGAATTACTGAGACAAAATACCCAATATCCAAAGTTAAAAGGGGAAAGGTATATCTCAGCTAACACTTTGTGGAGGTTTCAGTCCATAGTTGCCTGGTTCAAAGGTTGGGTGGCACAGCAGAGGGGAATCACAGAGGAAAAACAGCTTGTGGGAAAGTAATACAAACAGAAGGCAGAAATGTAGCAAAACAGGAACTGACAGCAACAGTCCTCTTTCTGTCTCTTATATTCCATTTAGGTTACCAGCCCTGAGGGTGGGTAGCTCCTACCCTCACATACTCTAGATCTAGCCACACTTGAAATGCTCCATCTATGACTCTATGAAGCTGGGGCGGGGGGCATCTAGATAAAAGCCATAACAAGAGCTAAAGAAAAAGAGATGGGAATATGGCTTGTCTCACGACCACAAAACTTGCGATTCTCACCCAAATGCAGAGTCTTCTCACACTCCCAGCCTGCTTCAAGCTTTTGGTAATTTTTCACCCTTGTGAAAAATTTGACTTAGACAATTTTTTGGGAGAATTAGCATTTCTCTTTTTTTTTTCAAGGCTCATTATCCCACTGTTATGAAAACGCTGCTCTCCTGTGGTGGTTTTCTATTGCCAACATGGAATTAAAATTCTTTTGACAAATATTAAAACCATATTATTCAGTGTAATTTTCATATTTCAGTCCAATCTGAGTTCAAACTCAATTTTCAACTTCATCTATTTTAAAGTCCCAAAATGAATGGTCAGGTTCCTGTCCTATAGAATCAATTATAAAGAGAAGTTATGCAACTATGTATGACAAAGGGAAACAGTGGGTCCCATTGTCATCTAGGCATATGAAATACAGCAAATGCTTTTCCAAAGCTCATTTCATCCATAGAAAAATGTATTCCTCTAGTTGGGGGCTACATTTCCTGCAGTACAGAATGCTGGATCTTAGTGAGACTACCTCAAAATTGTTTTAATGTTCTGGGTATGTAGCTCAGTGGTACAATAATCCTGAGTTCAATCCTCAGTTCTGTCAAAAAAAAAAAA
>NW_022965132.1:0-601 GCF_012274545.1 Fukomys damarensis
TCGGTTTGGTCCAATCTGTTCTTGTATAATAGTCACGTTTTGAACTTTGGAAAATTACACGTTGATAGTTTTGAGGGACCCACTGTGATACTGAAGTTTATTTACCTTCTAAAGCCAGTGCAACAGAAGGCAGTTCACAGTGCAGAGAGCGTCATATTCATCAGGCTGCTCATCAAATTAACAGCCTCGTCCTAACGGCTCTTCATCAAACTTCCTATAGATAACAGTTCTTCAAATAACTTTTGAACAAGCTTTCATTTTTGGGTCCTCAACAGCTGATTAGTTAAATAAAACTTTGACATGTGTATAAAAGGCATATTTTCAAATACACTCTAGCACCACTGCTTACTCTATAATCTCTGGTAAACATTCAGTATAAATTTATCACTCTTATTTATGCCACTACCCTATCTTCCTGATGAGAATTAAAAGCACATACAATCCCATCGCACGCATATGTATTTACCTAACATACATATGTATTAGATCTAACACTGCTAGTATCCCATAATCTATGAAGGTCATTACCTAATTCTCAGCGCATAACACAACCCAGAGGTTAAGTGTCAATGAATAAATGTTACCTGACTAAATGAAGGAA
>NW_022965133.1:0-241 GCF_012274545.1 Fukomys damarensis
GCATGTATTCCAGTAGTATGATATATTTAGCTCTTTGGGGAAGATCCCTAGAAGGGGAATACCGTTTGCTTTGTTTACCATTTCCACCTATTCTATTAAATTTGATTGGACTCTGGTTAATTTTTACACTCTAATGGAGTTACATAGGCACCTTTATATTTATGCTGTTGGATAGGTGGAGAGAAGGAGGGGGAAGTCAAGGAAGCGAGATAATGAAGAGAGGAGAGAAAAGAATAGGGGG
>NW_022965134.1:0-347 GCF_012274545.1 Fukomys damarensis
ATACATCGAGCTGTTTCTCATCTGACTGGAGATATACAGAGACCTGGCTTAATTTGAATGTTACTCCTGGCAGAAGTGCCAGGGGAAGCAGCATATGGACTTAAGACTCTTTTTACTTCCATCTTGCAGGGATGTGCTGGCAGCATGAAATCAGGTCTGCTGTCTCTGAGGTGAGCAGCTGCTGCTGGGACAGATGCCAGGTGCTTTTTCTTCCACTGACAAGTGTATGCCTAAGTGTGTGATCCCTGAAGCACTCACATGCCCACATCTGCCCATGACTTATTTCCTAGCAACAAAGCTACAATGTTGATCCCGATCTATCTGACCTATAGTCTGAGTACAGAAGG
>NW_022965135.1:0-226 GCF_012274545.1 Fukomys damarensis
GTGAAGCTGGAATTGATTCATGATGCAATGCTAGGCTCGAGGGCACTAGGATTAAGGGTGTGAATGCTGCCTGCCCTAAGTAGTCTGAATAAAATAAAGGGCAGGGAGATGCTGTTAAATTCTCCTTGTTACCTTTGTTGCCTTCTGTGTGCTATGTTATTTTTCCTCTGAGATGCTTGTTTGCCATCCCAGCCTCAGAGCCAGCTGATTTTGGACGAAACCTCTA
>NW_022965136.1:0-205 GCF_012274545.1 Fukomys damarensis
CGGGGATTGAACTTGGGCCCTTGCACTTGCAAGGCAGGCCACCGAACCGCTGAGCTAAATCCCCGGCCTGTACTTCCTCTTGAATCCAACAAAACTATTCATTTACTTAGAAACTGAGCTACGCAAAGAGTCCTATTCAGGCAATTGCATTTCATAGAGGATCTTGCTTAGTTTGGTTGGAAATGCTAGTGATACTGAGATAAAT
>NW_022965137.1:0-512 GCF_012274545.1 Fukomys damarensis
CACAAACTCACTTTGCAGAGGGCTTCTGCCATTTAAAGTGCAGTTTTCCCCGGGAAACAGCTTGTCTCGCAGCTTATCCGTTTAAAGCGAAAGCGGTCAATTTCATGAATGTGAAGTACTCCACAGAGAAAGGTGCTGCAACTCTGTGAGATTCCCAGTGAAGTCCACCTCTTATGTGGAATACAACTGTATTCCGTTTTGTTTGTAAGTCTCTGCCTGGCAGAGATTGCAACACTATTTTGAGGCACTTTTAGCAGAGAAGCCCTTCAGTCCAAAGAGAGTACCTAGCAGCTCTGAGTGCACACAAGCCTCCAGAACTCTATATACTTGGGGATAGTTTCAGTTTGACCTTAGAACACAAACGCACATTGCAGAGGGCTTTTGCGGTTTAAAGTGCAGTTTTCCCCGGGAAACAGCTTCTCTCACCGATTAGCCATTCAAAGCGAAATGGGTCAGTTTCATGAATGTGAAGTACTCCACAGAGAAAGGTGGTGCAACTCTGTGAGTTTACC
>NW_022965138.1:0-217 GCF_012274545.1 Fukomys damarensis
CAGCTAAACCTGAAATGAATACTGAAGCCAACTTCAAATAAGAAATCATAATAAAAGAAATATCAGCCATACAATCAGAAACAGAGAGCATTCAGAGTAAATTTGTTGTTGACTGATGGAACAATTATATTTTTCCTATTAATGTATTAGATAGAGGACTTTGGAGATGGTGAGAAAAATGAAGCAATCTATAAAGAAGGACAAACCACAGAATATG
>NW_022965139.1:0-220 GCF_012274545.1 Fukomys damarensis
TCATGACACAATCTAGGTCTAAGTACTTTTTATTCTAACTTCCCTTTGTTACAAAAAACATGCCGTAAAGCATCGTTTCTGCCAGTTTTAATACATTAACTGAACCACTCTATGCTTCTTCCTTTTCCACGTTCTTACAGATAAAATCCGGTTACACTGAATTGTTACACAGCCAAATAGCTCGATCCGGTAAATTCCTGTCAGAAACTCCATTTTAGTA
>NW_022965140.1:0-302 GCF_012274545.1 Fukomys damarensis
CTAGGCTGTTTCTAGAACTTAGCCATTGTGAATTATGCCGCCATAAACGGGGCTAGGCATGTATCACTGTAGTAGATGTCTTTAACTCTTCCAAGAATACCCTCTGAGGAGGTATAGCTGATTCAAAAGGAATTTCAATTTTTACTATTTTTTTTAATATTTAATTTTTTTTGAGGAATCTCCATACTGATTTCTGAGGCAGTTGTACTAGTGCATATTCCCATCAACAATGTAGAAAGTTCCCTTTTTCTCCACATACATGAAAGATACATTTTTTTTGAGGTAGAGATTATGTGGCTGAG
>NW_022965141.1:0-204 GCF_012274545.1 Fukomys damarensis
TCATGAAACTGACCACTTTCGCTTTGAACGGCTAAGCCGCGAGAGAAGCTGCTTCCCGGGGAAAACTGCACTTTAAACAGCAGAAGCCCGCTGCAGAGTGCGATTGTGTTCTAACGTCAAACTGAACCTATCCCCATTTAAAGAGTTCTGGAGGCTTGTGTGCACTCAGAGCTGCTAGGCACTCTGTTAGGCCTGTAGGGCTTC
>NW_022965142.1:0-286 GCF_012274545.1 Fukomys damarensis
GATGTTTTGCTGTTTTATTCTGGGCAAAGGGCCCTTCTCCTTAGGCTAAAAGCACTCTTTGGAATAATAGCCACATGATTAAGAAGGGGCAATATGAGTACAGTGTCTTTCACCTAGCAGAAATGAGCCTGCTCCACTCTGGGTGGGGGCATAGGACATGGAAGGGAGTTTCTGAACTGACAGAGCCACCAAAAAGACCAAAGTCCCCTCTCACTCTGATCCTACTCTGAGATAAAAATCCTTAGTATCCTCAGAGCATCCTCTCGCTTGTATCTTTGAACAGGTG
>NW_022965143.1:0-251 GCF_012274545.1 Fukomys damarensis
TGTGCTACATTCCTGTTTTTATTTTTGAGACAGTCTTGTGAGGTCACTAAGTTGACCAGGCTGGATTTGAATTTGTGATCCTCCTGCCTCAGCCTCTGACAGTGCTGGTATCACAGGCATGGGTCACCATACCTGGCTACATGGACACTTCTTTTTGGTTACACCTGACCCAACCTGCGATGCACATTGTTGAATATCCTTCTTTTTCTATGAACTTTATTTTAAACAAAGCTGGCTTCAGTGTGAAGACA
>NW_022965144.1:0-1908 GCF_012274545.1 Fukomys damarensis
ACAGACTCATGAAAAATTCCTTTACAGATGGTTGACATCAAGCTGGGGTGAGGATGCGTGTATAACATGAGCAATTGATCCTAAACGGTCTCCTGTAGGCAAGCCTTCATGATCTGCTGCTCATCATTCTGCTGGATGGATGAAGCAAGTTGTGCTTCATGCAGAATGGTATGAGTGAGGGCTCTCTGTGTGGCTCAAGCATGCTAGTCAATTTTCAGGAGGCAGGCAGTGGGAATCCAGGCTTACAGAATGGCAATTCATGACTCAGTGGTGGTCTTTTGCATGCTGGGTGGCTTGTGGTATCAATGCGTGGCTAGGCCCTGCTGATTTCTCAACAGGTTTTAGTCTCAAGTGAGGGTTTACTCACTGACTTTATAACAATTTCTATTCAGATGGCTGCATGCGTGCTGTGAAGAGCATGAATAATTCTTCCTATACAGTCTGCTAGATGTAGCCTGGGAAGAGATTGCACTTAGTTCCTGGTTATCTGCAGCTCAAAGTTGCACTGCAAGGAGGACGGTGCCAGGTGATTCTCACAATGCATCTAACAGGTCCTAAATCTCACACAGCATGCCAGCCATATGAGTGTAATTCTCTTAGTTGCAAACTGTACCACAACTCTCCAGTGCGTGAAGTCAAGGGGCCTCACAGTCCCACTCTGTGTGTACCAGCTCCTCAAGTTTCTCCTGCTTTCAATTTGTTATGAGTCTAACATGTCTGCAATACTAGGTAGAACCCAATGCTTCACCTATTTGATTCCAGGAGGAGGGCTGGCTCAATGCATGGCTCATGGCTGAAGCAAGTTCAGGCTCACTGCATATTTTAAAATGACTCTCCAGACATCTGTAGGATTGTTGTTTGAGTGCATGTTCCCCGAATGCCTAACCAGCCTTAAATGTTCCAGTGTATGAAAGTCAGGTCTGTGTGAGTTCATGGCATGTCTGACTGGCCTTTGCAAGCATGATGCTTTTCTGCCGGCTTGAGCAGAGTCTCACTGCATTGAAAATATTCCATAAACATATCCCTGGAGGAGACAGCCACGAGGGTTGGCTCACTGTGCAGCTAACTAGTCCCCAATTTTTTTTACATACAGAACAGTAGGAGTGATGAGTCTCCCAGCTGTTAAGGGGTCCTAGTCATTCTGTGGGAGGCAGCACAGATTGAATGCATACTCACTGCTTCTTGATTGGTGGCTTGAACATTTTGCTATTTGATGTGTAGGGGAAGGGCCTTGTTGTTTAGTTCCTATGCTCTGCTCTTTGTTCACAAGGGGCAGGCAGGGACAAGGGTGTGTTTACTGCGTGGCCAAATGGTCCTCATGGGAGCCCTGCCTATAAGCTGCACTGAGGGCAGACTTGCTGCATGCTTACCGCTACTCACCACACCTCTGTATCACTTTTCTATGAGGCAAACATTTTTCCATGCCTATAGATCCTTAAACCATCTACTACGTGGTGTGCAGGACAAAGGCAAGAGCAGTGTTGGCTGAGCAGTCCTCAGAGGAAAGCTATATAGCTGGCAGAGTGATGACATGTGGACTGCATTGCTAACCATGCCTTGAGCAGTCCGCTGTAGTCAAGCTAGGCAGGGCAGTTTCAGCATGAGCATAAAGATGCACTGAAGATCAGGGGAATGCCGCACAGTAGGAGTGAGTGTTCTCTGTGCTATTAACAGGTCCTCTGTGGTCTGTGGGAGTCAAAAGATTGGAAATGCAGGCTCACTGCATGACTCTCCACTGTATTTTGGTGTGGTATTTGCTGTTTGGCACGCTGGGGTGACTGCATGGCTAGGACCTGCTCTTTTAGTGGCAGGCTGACTGACTCATGAACCAATCCTTTGAGATGATTGGCATCAGGCTCTGGTTAGTTTGAGCACTCTGCAGCACCAATGAAACTGAAACAGTCTGCT
>NW_022965145.1:0-205 GCF_012274545.1 Fukomys damarensis
TATGAGACAGATGGAACTTTGTTTTTGTTCCTTCCAAATTTAATTTTTCTTTGAATTCCAACACGGAAAAGGATATGCTTTATTATAGGGGCATTATAATGACATGCTGAGAACAGCCTCGTTCAGATCAAAAGAGTCAACATAGAATCGAGAATCATGTGTTTCTCTTACCCAACACAAGTTTGGGAAACTAGGAGACGAAATT
>NW_022965146.1:0-996 GCF_012274545.1 Fukomys damarensis
CATTCTTGTGAGACATATCTATAGCAATCTAAGGAGGAAATACTCAAGACAATCGCAGTCCTCATGCTGGTAATGGGCACGTGTGTATAGCTGGTATTTACAGCTGCCTTCCTTCCATACCCATTGTCTATTCCCTTTGCCTTAGTAAACATCTCAGCTGGAGGGCTTTTTTTACTCTAACATAGTGAGATGCCTGAAACCTTCATGCCTGCAGGGTCTAGACTGACTTGTTGTAGTTTTCCATTGACTTTAATCACAGGGCATGGTTACACTAAGACGACCTCAGGGGTATTCAGAATACCATTCCTCACTGCCACTGTGGAGTAATTGAACAATTATCCCTGCCAGAGTCAGTGACCTTAGTCAGCAGAGTAACTTACTTTTTGACCAGTTGACTCAGAGGCAGGAATAACCAAAGCGCGCATATAGTAAATCTTAACTTCCAGATCAATAGAATCATTTGTACATTTCTTACTAGAAGTATTCCTCCCCATGGAGAGAAGACCTATAATTCAAGAGAATATAAGGTTGTGAGAAAAGAGGAAGAGAATTACTTGATAATGTATTACTCTACAGTGATAAAGTAACAGAGATGATGCCACTTCTATTTCCATCCCTTAATTCCCAGACCCATGAATCCCAGCTATGGGAAAATGATCTCCATATACATAAGAGAATACACCATTTCTGGAGAACCTTTCCACAGCCCTTGCTGGTACTGTATTGTAGATCTTAAAAGGCTATTCCATAATTTCAAAAAACTATCTGCTTAGAGATGGGGGACAGCACTGTTAGACCAGTAAATTTTATGTATGGACCATTTTGCCATTCCATTTTCTGTGAAGTTCTTTCTTTGATTTGAAATAATGCTGTATGGAATATCATGAATGCACATAAGGCATTCTGTAAGCACATGGATGATAGCTTGGGAACAGCATTGAATGCAAGGAAAGTAAGTCTATGTCCAGAGTATGTACTCTAGGAAGAATAAAACAC
>NW_022965147.1:0-275 GCF_012274545.1 Fukomys damarensis
TGACTTTGCAGAGTTCTGTACTTCACCACGCATGTCACCCATATCCTGTATGTCCGTTAATTAAACAGGGGATGATAGCCATCAGATGGCACTGTTGAAATGAAATTTGGAATAAGCCAAATTGGAAATCATGTGCCTCATCATGCTCCAACATGTTTTGGAAGCACTGTGGAAAGTGGCATTGAAGAAAAGAATGTGTTAGATTCAGTCTAGGATCTAATTGTGTTAGATATTCCTTCAGTTGCCCCAGGTGTGCTCACCTGTCCTGGGACATG
>NW_022965148.1:0-216 GCF_012274545.1 Fukomys damarensis
CTAACAATAAATATTTGTCAATTAAAAATTAATCAATAGAAAAAAAATAAATGGATTAAAGTACCCAGGAGAGATAAAGACCAACATGTCCAAGAAACTATACACGAAATTCACATATAGTTAAAATTTTCAACCCAAAGAACAAATTTAAGCCACAATTTTTCATGGCTTTTGGCTTAAAATTCATAAAACAATATGGTACCTCATCCTTTTTTC
>NW_022965149.1:0-271 GCF_012274545.1 Fukomys damarensis
TCGCAAACGAAAGGAGTTGTCTCAAGCAAGTGACAACAAATAGGGAAGGGATCTCCATGCTTGAGCCTCTCCCAGAGCATCTTACGTTGTTTCAAAGCATGTCCAAGATGTTACTTCCCCAAAGAGTTTATTATTTTCATAAAATCCATTATCACAGGCAGAAGAGCTTCAAAAGACATCATGTAAAAACTATTTAAATCGCAATAGAGATAACTTATTTCCACCATTACAGAAGACTACTTAACTTATGTGATTGATAGGCAGTATCTTT
>NW_022965150.1:0-1846 GCF_012274545.1 Fukomys damarensis
TGGCTCCTTAGCCCTTTAAATCAAGGTTGTTACTTTCCTGAGTGTGAAGTACTCCACAGAGAAAAGTGCTGCAAAGCTGTGACTTTACCGGTGAAGTCCACACATTATATGGAGTACAACTGTATTCCTTTTTGTTTGTAGGTCTCTGGCTGGCAGAGATTGAAACACTTTTGTGAGGCACTTTAGCAAAAAAGCCCTTAAGGCCAAAGAAATTGCCTAGCAGCTCTGAGTGCACACACCTCCAGAATCCAGTATACTTGGAGTAGGTTCAGTTTGAATTTGTGAGGCACTTTAGCAAAAAAGCCCTTAAGGCCAAAGAAATTGCCTAGCAGCTCTGAGTGCACACACCTCCAGAATCCAGTATACTTGGAGTAGGTTCAGTTTGAAGTTAGAACAAAATCGCACTGGCAGAGTATTTCTGCTGTTTAAATTGGTGTTTTGCCAGGATACAGCTTCTTTCAGTGCTTAGCTCTTTGAAACCAAACTGGTTAATTTCCTGAATGTGAAGTATTCCATAGAGAAACGTGCTGAAAAGCTTTGAGTTTAACAGTGAAGTCCACAAGTTATATGAAGAAGAACTGTATTCCTTTATGTTTGTAGGTCTCTGCCTGGCAGAGATTGAAACACTGTTTGGAGGTACTTTACCAGAAAAGACCGTAAGCCCTAAGGGAGTGCTTAGCAACTCCTAATGCACACACAGCTCCAGAATCCTGTATATTGAGGATAGGTTCAGTTTGAAGTTAGAATTCAAACACACTCGGCAGAGTGCTTCTGCCATTAAAACTGCAGTTTTCCCTGGGCAACAATTCTTTTGCCGCTTGGCTCATTCAAATGAAAGCACTTATTTTCCTGAATGTGAAGTACTCCACAGAGAAGAGTGCTGCAATGCTTGGAGGTTGCCAGTGAAGTCCACAACTTATATGGAGTACAAGTGTATTCCTTTCTGTTTGTAGGTCTCTGCCTGACAAAGATACAAACATTGTTGTGAGGCAGTTGAGCAGAAAAGTCCTTAAGGCCTAAGAGAGTGCTTAGCAGCTCTGAGTGCACACAAGACTCCAGAAACTTGTATACTTGGGAATAGATTCAGTTTGAAGTTAGAACACAAACGCACTTGGCATAGTGCTTCTGCATTTTAAACTGCAGTATTCCCCAAGGAACAGCTTCTTCCACCACTTAGCCCACTGAAACCAAAGCGGTTAGTTTCCTGAATGTGAAGTACTCCACAGAGAAAGGTGCTGCAATGCTGTGAGATTACCAGTGAAGTCCACACCTTATATGGAGTACAACTGTATTCCATTTGCTTTTAGGCCTCTGCCTTTAACAGATTGAAACACGGCTGTGTGGCACTTTAGCAGAGAAGTCCTTAACCCCTAAGGGAGTGCCTGCAAGTTCCGAATGCACAAAAACTCAAGAATCCTTTATACTTGGGGATAGGTTCCATTTGAAGTTACAACACAAACACACTAGGCAGAGGGCTTCTGCTGTTTAATCTGCAGTTTTTCCCGGGGAAACATCTTCTTTGGCCGCTTAGCATTTTGAGCAAAAGCAGTTACTTTCCTGAATGTGAGGTACTCCACAGAGAAAGGTGCTGCAACTCTGTGAGTTTACAGGTGAAGTCCACACTTTATATGGAGTACAACTGTATTCCTTTTTGTTTGATGGTCTCTGCTTGGCGGAGATTGAAACACTGTTGTGAGGCACTTTAGCAGAAAAGTGCTTAAGGCCTAAGAGCATGCTTAGCAACTCTGAGTGCACACAAGCCTGGAGAATCCTGTGTACTTGGGGATAGCTTCAGCTTGAAGTTTGAACACAGTCGCACTGGGCAGAGTGCTTCTGTGGTTTAAAC
>NW_022965151.1:0-843 GCF_012274545.1 Fukomys damarensis
CTTTTTGCCTGAAGAGTAGTGTAATATACAGGTTGATCCTGTCTTGTTTCCTGCTCCTTTGAAGCTGTCTTGTCATTCATTAGGTGAAGAGAGGTGTAAGGCAGGCATTACGGTGAACAGCAGCCCATAGTTCTATTTTCATAAATTTATTTCACTATTACCATAATTCTTGTTCTCCTTTTCTATCTCCAACTGAGAAATAATATTTTTCCACTATCTCTTTTATGTTATACCACTTGTTGTCAAATCCCTACTGCTTAGTTCTATAAAATAAAGGTAACTTACTGAGATGAAAATGAACAGAAAATTCTCCAAGCTGTGTATAAATAGGCATTTGCTGGAGGTTTTGACTAGCCTAGTTCATTCTGTTCTCATTCTAAAGAATGAATGTGAATTAGATAATTTTTATTTTACTAGAACTTTTACTTTGGTAATTTCTTGATACCCCCCCCGCCATATCTTTCACATGTGCCCTGGACCCCCTCAGTAGTCTCTCATGGCACAGTGATTCTCTCAGATGGCAGCAAGTAAGATCAATCCTCTCCACTGAGAATCTCTTCTCTACAAAATAAGTTGATTTATTTGTAAACCTTTAATGTATTGTCAGTAATCACATCAAGTCAGTATGTCTTTTGATCTCAATTAAAATAAGGACTGATGTTAACACAATGATGAATCCCCAACTTTCAGTGATTCGACTTAATATTTTGTAACTTTACAGTGGTGCCAAAGCAGTACACGCTCAGTTAAAAGCCATACTTTAAAATCAGTCTTTCCTCAGGTTTGCAATGTACTGCTATAGTCTTTTTGGGATCCTGAACAGCAGCAGTGAGTCACAGCCCC
>NW_022965152.1:0-209 GCF_012274545.1 Fukomys damarensis
AGATGAACATTTTATCAAACTCTTTCTTCCTCACTTTTGGCAAATGGGTAAATATCACTTAGCCTTATCCTTTCACCAAAAACCTGAAGATCATTGTAGACTTCTTTCCTTCATTCACCCTTTCTGAAATATCTTGTCTCTCAGGAACTTTGGATATAAATTTACATAGTTTTCTTTCTTCAGAGTTTATGGCTTTGATATGTTTTCCA
>NW_022965153.1:0-201 GCF_012274545.1 Fukomys damarensis
CTCCATCCCCTTCTGGTGCAACTGCGTTGTCTTTGTTTTTATTTTATTCTCCTGGCCGGAGAACCCCCATCAGTCCCTCGCTAGCCCCCACAATGGACTCTTCAGTCCGCAGCCCTCACCTGGCCCGGCCGAGATCCGGACCTGACCATCTCTCGCAGCCTCAAAGAAGCCCAGACCGAGGAAAGCGAGACCGCACTGCAA
>NW_022965154.1:0-232 GCF_012274545.1 Fukomys damarensis
GCTTTGGAATTTTGCTACTTGGGTATCAGGCATTGGGTTTCCTAGTTATTGTCAGCATGAGATATCACCTGAGGCCTACCCACAGGAGAGGATTTCAAGTGCTGCCCTCCAGCAACCTAGGATTCAGGTTGGGGTTTAGGGTTAGGGTTAGGATTGGTGAGCATGACATGGAAGGAATTCACCTTCCAGGTAGGTTGCATGTGCGAGGGAAGGTGAGGGCACCGGTTTTTTG
>NW_022965155.1:0-234 GCF_012274545.1 Fukomys damarensis
TTCTCTACAGAGAGGAGTGAGGCTGCTGGCCAAACCATTCTCTCAATGTCTGCCTTGTGGACACAGGAGAACAGGACAACTCACATCCTCTAAAGATATGGAAAAGAGCCAGATGTGGCCAGCAGGGTTCCCTGTGGCCAGTGGGGTTCCCTCAGAGCCCAGGCTTCCAGGCCAAATGGACAGAGAGCAAAAGCAGACCAACTACCCTACATAAACATGTGTACAACAGCTTCT
>NW_022965156.1:0-225 GCF_012274545.1 Fukomys damarensis
GGCAACATTGTGCATTTCTCACCAGAGGGAGGCGCACAGAGGAGCGCCAGCCCCAGTCCTCACGCTGTCCCATTAGCAGGCCAGCAGCAGGGACACCAGTGTCCCCTTTCTCCTCCGATCTAGCCAGGGTTCTGAGTTCTCCTCACAGAGATTCCAGGCCTATCCCCATTCTACTGTGTGTTTTCCCGGGGCCGATAGTGATCCTTTCACAGACAGTCATGCTGC
>NW_022965157.1:0-398 GCF_012274545.1 Fukomys damarensis
CTTGGGACTGAGGGGCAACTGTACCAGCCTCGTGTCCAACAGCAGGCACCATCTGAGGGCCGTCAGACTGAACAGTTAAATTTGTGCTGAAGGGTAAATTCCTGTAAACTTATTGACTATTTCATCCAACAGCCAGGCTGACTTTCCCTTACTCTGTCAAAGACTTAAGATCAGTCAGCCCATCAGGAGAGGTTGATGTGGGCAGGTGGCAGCAAACCGTGGTGCTTCACCTCCCAGCAGCACGAGGGCTGGGTTCTGGCCTTCGATTCCCTCGCCTTGGAGAGCATTTCAAACAGGAACAATAGCAACCATTCCACCTGTCACTGTTGCTCTATATTGAATTCCATGGAGATTTTCTGGAAGAACAAATTTGATTAATGTAACTTTTCCTTCTTATC
>NW_022965158.1:0-214 GCF_012274545.1 Fukomys damarensis
GTATAAACAGCAACAAAAAAATATGAGGAAAAGAAAAACAGATTTCACCAACAGATAAAAAAGGCAATGATACATGTGTAAATACCGAATAGTTTCTCTGGTGTGAGGAACTGAAAATGCAAATAAGGACCAAAAGGTATAATAGATAATGTGAAATAGGAAGAAAGGGGGCAAAGGGGGAGGGGAAATAGGAAGGTAGGGGAAAAGAAAGAAG
>NW_022965159.1:0-264 GCF_012274545.1 Fukomys damarensis
ACTCCAAGGAGAATACAGTATTTGGTCACATCCCATACATATGTTACCTGTTTGCTTTACTGGTCAAAACTAACTCTGGAAACATTCTGATAAGAAAATTATCTTACAACCCTCCCAAGAGATAAAATCAATAGTGCACACATGTACACACACACACACAACACACACACAGAGATGACAGAGTTTACTATAAAATATTGGCTCACGTGATTATGGAGGCTGAGAAGTCCTACAGTCTGGAAGCTGGAGACCCAGGAAAGTCAA
>NW_022965160.1:0-5156 GCF_012274545.1 Fukomys damarensis
CAGCTGCATGGGAGCGAGGGCTGCACGGGAGCGAGAGTACCGCCCACACATTCCAGGGGGAAAGGATAACAACCATTATGGGTTACATCTGCTACCAGCTGAACTTGCCCATTGGTGTGGGCGACAGCACGTCCGTGCCGGCGAGATGACTCAAAGTTCAATCATGGCTAGGCCTATTGTCAAGGCTCACCATGATGGCTCACCATAGGAGAGAAACTAGCTCTGTTAGCCATCTTGGGGTGAGTAAATAGAAAAAGAGGGTAAAGGCGAAGATAAGAGCACATGTTGTGTCTGGGAAACAGAGTGGGCTGTCCTGGAGATGTAAGACAGCAAAGCTTTCACCACGTGGATGTGGAGGAAACTGAAGTCAAGAATTTCAACATCCGGGTCCTGAGAGCCTGGGGAACCCATGCTTCAGGCTGACATCACATTCAGGCATCCTATTGAAAACCTGCTGCAGTTTTGAGAGGTCCGCATTTGGGGCTTTGGGACCTGTTCTGAGCATATGTCCAAAATCTTGTAATTATGCTTACTCTCCAGCCAGCCAGCCCTACTTTCCTGTCTCATTGGTGTGGACCAACTGACATTTATACCCTTAAACCCAGAACAAAGCAGGCCAAAGGGGCCACGGCTCTGTCCCTGCCCAGCTGACTGACCTCAAGCAAGTTGCTTACCCTCTCTTTGATTGTAATCCCAGGCTGCTGTTGAACTCACAGTGATCCTCCTTGCTTCAGCCTCCCGAGTGCTGGGATTACAGGTGTGCACCACCATGCCCGGCTCTACTAGCTTTTTAAAAAAATTGTAATTCTTGTTACCTTGTGTTTTTCTTCCTTCATTCATATGCTAACTTGTTTTCAAAATAATTTGTCGTAGCCTATTTCATATTATTGTATTTTCTATAGTTCCTGGAGGTACTAATTGCCACACTGTAGTGCCTGATGGCTCTCCCTTAAAGATAAATTATTTTTTTTTAATGTGTTTCAGGATTCAGCAGAGGTTGCCTTTGTTATAGGAACATCCTGTGATCTTGTGTATAGGGTGGTCTCTCATTTGTTTAGTCTGCAACTTCCCTTGTCTAGAACTCATTTTTCCTGTTTTTTTGTTTTTGTTTTTGTATGCTTTTGTTTTTTGAGATGGTATGCTTGGCAATCCTCCTGCCTCAGTTTCCAGAGTGCTAGATTTTAGGAATGTGTCACCATGCCCAGCCCTTATCTTATATTTTGAGACGAGGTCTTGCTAAGTTGTCCAGGCTGGCCTTGAGTTTTCCATCCCACTGTATCAGCTTCCTGAGTAGCTGGGGTCACAGGTGAGCACCACCACAACTAGCCATTTCTAAAGTTTAAATCCTGAGCTTTTAAAGCCTGTTTCACATTTATAACTACCCTGAGGTAAAACTTACCAAGTTTTAGTTCCCTTCTAATGATTCCTATTCTTTTCTTTTGCAAACTCCTGTATTGACAACCCAATTTGTTTTAGTTTGCTAACCGCTGTAGGTGTTTGTAAGATAGATTCTCTATTAGTTCAGGCCCCATTGCCCACGGGACCATTTTCTTACCTCTTGGAACTCGGTGATTTGCATCTGTAAATTAGGGATAATAGTACCATGTTCCCCATACAGCGTGGGGAAAGATTAAATTCAAAAAGTATAGTCAGTAATCACAGCATTTGGTTAGCTGAAAAAGGAGCATTGCTGTGCGTTCAAGGCCAGCAAGGACTACAGAGAGAGATGCTTTTTCAAAGCAAACAAACAAAAAAGTATAGCGGGGTATGGTGGCTCACGCCTGTAATCCCAGCATTCAGGAGGCTGAGGCAGGAGAATCGCTGAGAATTCAAGGCCAGCCTGGGCTACATAGTGAGTTCAAGGCCAGCTTGAACTACCTAGGGAGACCGTGTCTCAAAAAGAAGAAATAAATAATTAAAAATAAAGAAAAGAACACAAAGTGCTTAAAGATGAGCCATATACAACACTGTTGGCCTCTCTGCCAAGATGTTTTGGGTAAGTGTCAGTAGTCAACTCTGTAAACAGTTTGGTGGGTCTATTGTAACTCACCAGATTAATCTGGAAGTTAATTCTCTACAGGACATAATAGCAGCCTTGGTTTTCATGATTTTCTCCTAGCAAACTAGAGAACTGTCAGATGAAGATCTAAAATACCTTTCCCCTGTGTATCAGTCAGTTTTCCATCACTGTAACAAGGCACCTGAGGCAGTCAGCTCATAAACAGGACAGACTCACTTGGCTCATAGCTTTGGGGCATCCAGTCCCTGGCTGATTGGCTCCGTGGCCCCTGGTCTGTGACAAGGCAGCTCAGCATGGTGGGGTCAAACCACTGACATCACAGTGGGGAGCACAGAAGAAGTGGGGCTGAGTTCCCCAGTGCCCTGTAAGGGAACCAAAGGTGGTGAGGACTCCAGCAAGGCTGCTGTGCCAAAGTTCCACCATTCCCAACAATGCTGCCATGGGCACCACACTGTGAGTGTGCCAGCCTCTGTGGACCTTCAGGGACTGGAGTGTCCCTCCAGGATAGCAACTGGGAGTAAGGGGAGCCAGTCCTAAAGGAAGCAAGTGAGTCAGCAGCAGGCTGGCCAGATTGGGACTGGCTGCCAGGATAAAGGACCACATATGAGAAGCTGAATCTGGACATTGCAAGTCAAACTAGGGAAGGCTTTCCGATTTCCAAGTGTCACATTAAATGTTTGTGGTGTCCTCTAGCCTGCGGGCGGGCTGTCTCTTCAACAGTGGGAGGCAAGGAGGCCCACACACCAGCCTGGTACTCCAGGAAACCCTTTTCATGAGGACCATGGTCTCCAACCTGTAATCAGTCATTACTCAACCTAAGTCAACCTTTCAGCCCCCATAGTCTTCCTGTCAGTGCTGCCTGCAGCTGTTAACTTTCCTGACTCCCCCATCCCCTTCATCCTCTGGTCCTTGTACGTAAATTTAGGACATCTTAGAGAGCTTCTTTTATCAAAATTAACACTTTTTGGGGTAGTGTCTAGATTGTAATCTCTTCTATGGCAGGAACAGAGCCTGTATTATTTATTACCAATAATTGCATTCCTGTTCCAGGTACATAACGAACAAGAAATGGATGGTTGCTGAATTAATGAATATTTAGAGAACACACTGGGTGATGGGAAAAGGAAACGGACACAACACACAACAAGACAAGGATTCCAGAATGAGCCTGATAGTGATAAGCAACACATGATTTGGAGGGGCTTCATGTCTTCCCAGAATTGTCTTGCCTCTGGGTAACTGCACATTGGGGACATCACTTTCCTTGTAGTTATTTCTTGTTGTTCTCTTCCTTTCCTCCTTAGATAAGACCTTATTACTGAACTAGTAGATTCATCCACTTTGTCTCCACTAATGGTATTCTCTTTGCGCCCCTTGTACCTTGTTACACAGGTGAGTTATCAGTACATAGGTGGAGTCCAGAAACACATAGCTAAGATTTACAAGAAGATGTACTATTCCATCTCGTCCATTATGGGACGGCCACTTACTGGTTGTGCAATCCTGGGAAATTATGCCTACAGTTCCTGATCTATAAAGTGGAAATGATAAAGAACCCATATGTCAGGGTTGTTGAAAGGATAATATGAGGTAATCAATGTAAAACTCTTAGCAGGGACTGTCTCGTAATGTTCACTCATCAAATATTAGCAATTAAACTCTCCTGCTGGGATATTGCAAAATACCATTTTGTCTTCATTTCTCCTGCCATAGAGCTATTAAAATCTTTGGATCTCCAAAGGGATGTGTTTCTCTCTATGCTAATGCATTGACCAGATGGTTGGTGGTCTCTAGGTAGCTTCAGGATCAGGACTGGTCACTGGAAGACCAAAGCAAGATTAGAGAGGTAGGACCCTTAGCCCCTCTCCCCAAGTGACGTGAAGGGGAAAGGGCCCAAGTTAAATTGATTGCCAATGGCCAATGACTGAATCAACCATGCCTATATAGTAACAGCTCCCTAAGAAGGTAGGATTCAGAAGCTTCTGGACAGCTAAGCAAGTGACAATCCCAGAGAGGTCCCAAAGTTCCACAGTTCTCATGCACCTTATCTTACATGCATCTCCATATGTATCCTTTGCAATATTCTTTATGATAAAGCACTAGGTGCTTCGCTGTGTTCTGTGAGCCACTTAAGCAGATCCATCAGACCGGAGGAGGTGAATGTAGGAACCCTCATCTGCAGCCAGTGGATCAGAAGCACAGGGGCTCGCAACTGATATCTAAGGTGGGATTGAGCCCTCAACCGTGGGACCTGACACTGCTCAAGGTACATGAGTGTCGGAACTGAATTAGTCTAGAGGACACTGAGCTTGTATCCACTACTGCAGAGTGCTGGCCTGTTTTCTCTTTCCCCTATATTCTCTTTTTCTTTTTAAAATTTTGAAATCAGGTCTCACTAAGTTGCTAAATTGCTCAGGCTGGGCTCAGACTTGTAACCCTTCTGCCTCAACCTTTCAGAGAGCTGAGATTACAGATGTGTACTACCATGCCTGGCTCCCATATCGCTTGAAGCCACTGTGGTGTGGGAGCAGAGGAAAAATGTTTATTTTTTCTTCAGTAAACCAATAGAACAAAATACTAGGAAGTGAAGCCTTCATTTTCCTTGGTAGGCAAGCCCTCCCCCCACAGAGTGACAATCACATAAGGGTACTGCTAAGAAGAAAGATGACAGGAGTGGTGGCAGTGAATGCCAGTGGAACCAGGAGAGGTTTTTCCAAGGTCACACAGCCAGGAAAGAGCAGGACTCTGAGGTGGGAAGTGGGGAGAGGAAATCAATGAGTCCCAGCCACTCTGGACTCTGGGCACCTCCACTGTCCTGTGGGTGGTAGATAAAAATCTGACTTGAGAATTTCCTCCCAGAGAAAGCAATAAAGCTGGCTGCAGCTACCTGGGTTCTGGAAAAAAACAACATTGATTCAGTTGATTGGAGAGAAGGGAGTGCCTTAATGTCTAATCCTGAATTAGCTGTTGTTTGCCCAAGATTAAAGTTAACACACTTGCAAGGGTGTGAGTCAAAAACAACACAAAACAATAAAAAACCAAAGTGGTTTAAGTATAAAATGTCCCATAATGAAAAGATGGAAATAAAGTGGTTGTAGATGGGGAGGGGAGAAGGGGGTGAAGGGAGGGTAGGGAC
>NW_022965161.1:0-637 GCF_012274545.1 Fukomys damarensis
CCAATTTTGTGTACTTGGTAACACATGATAATCTGATATGAGCATGCCCCAAACTGTTGATAACAATAGTAACATAAAATGATCTGAAGCAGTTTTTTTTCCCTATGATTGCAGATTTCATATGTTCTTTTCTTGTTGTGCCTCTGCCCCTTTCCTGGGAAGTCATGCAGAACCAAAGCGTTGTGACTGAGTTTGTGCTCCTGGGGCTCTCACAGAATCCAAGAGTTCAGAAAATAGCATTTGTGGTATTTCTGTTGGTCTACATCGCAACGATGGGGGGCAACATGCTGATCTTGGTGACCATTGTCTGCAGCCCTGCTCTGCTGGGCTCCCCCATGTACTTCTTCTTGGTCTTCCTGTCATCTCTGGACGCCTGCTTCTCCTCGGTTGTCACCCCAAAGACAATTGCAGACATGCTGTGTGAGAGGAAAACCATCTCTTTTGAAGGCTGCCTGATGCAGGTCTTTGGTGTACATTTCTTCGCTGGGGCGGAGGTGATTGTCCTCACAGCCATGGTCTATGACCACTACGTGGCCATTTGCAAGCCCTTGCACTACACTTCTATCATGAACTTGAGATTCTGTGGCATTCTAATGGGGGTAGCCTTGACAGGTGGCTTCCTACATTCTATGATTCA
>NW_022965162.1:0-1699 GCF_012274545.1 Fukomys damarensis
ACACACAGGCACACACACAAATGCCAATGTGTTTACTTAGGTTCACACACTGGCCCACAGATAGACACATTTAAACTTCCAAGTAGAAACTGCCTCCTTTAGTGACTGGGCTGCCCGTCTATAAATTGAGGCAGAACAGCCACTCCAGTGCATATAAAAACAGCTTGCATCAGGGTTTTAAAGACAATGAAATTAATTTAAAAGTCCACCTTTTATTGTACTAAAAAACAGTGAGATCAAGAACAATTAAGTTAGTAAAACAGTTCCATTGCTTTTTTTAAATTCAATGAATGTTTAAATGAACTGCATTTTAAACTCACTGTTAACTCAATAAGATGAAGTTTTTAATTTAACATAATTGTTTTGAACTCACTAAATAGGTGTGTGCTTTTAATTGACTTGACTTTTTGTTATTGCCTAAATGATGTTTCTCTCTGCACTTGGGCAGTCCTGTGTGCTAGTCTGTGAGGGGAAAATGCCTGCATTTGAGTCTTACATCTGCACATGCAGTCTTACATGGGCACACACGCACACACACATTTGTCAGAGACACAAACGCATTTTCAAGAGCCTGACAATCTCGTCTGCACTCTAACACATACTCTCATATTGCATGCACCCACATGCACACAGTATGGTACTATAAACACCATTACACAATGATGTGCATGCCCAATATCCAGGCCTTTTGTGCCATGACATATACCTGTATGCATGACCACACCTGTATACATGACCACATCAACATGGCATATGTACCCCTGTACACACACATGTATATCCAGAACGCATACAAATTTTTACAGATCCCTCCTCCCTCCCTCCTCTTTATTCTCTCCTCTCTCTCTCTCTTCCCCCCATCTTCCTCCTCCTAACACATACATTCACGATTTAAATCAATCTTAACAATATTTCTCTAAAGCATTAAGAAATCAATAGGGCTGATTGCAAATTTATGTCATAAAGCAGGGGTGATCCATCTTGTGGAAAGAGTCTTAAAACGAAGTGACTTATCTTTCAAGTGAATCTTTATTTTTCATTAATCTGTTTCTCAGTGTTAAAAAAAAATCCCCCGAGAAGTCAGCCCCAAAATTTATTGAGCAGCTGGTTCATTCTGAAGTTCTAACTTTCTAATCAATTTTATTTTTCATTATGAGACTTTGGAGAAATAAATCTGATTCTAAATTTTTATCGACCTCTGGGTCAGATATTGTAGCCAAACATCTCAATGCTTTACATAGGTATTCGTTTCCCACCCCCATCTCCCAGCTCCCTCAGCCTATTCCTAGGAATTAGTTCTGGGGCCAGGACATACACAAGACTGGAGATTTGGTCTCTGGCTTTATCTCCAGTTTCTGAGGAAAGCCTTGGAACCCAGATCTGATTCTGCAGAGGAATCATGGTTCCAGGGATTTCCTAGGGGGCTCTGCGAAGGATCAAGGACCCAGTCCCTGCCTCACCTTTCTCTAGGGAGGGGAGGAACCAGGCAGCTGCTTCTGTGTATGTGTCTTACTAAGGAAAATGTTGCTAGGACTCTGACTCTCTTCCATGTTCAAATCCACCTTTCCAAAGAGCCCATAAGAGGAACTAATACACCTGCCTTTTCCTGACAGGAGTCAGAGTCATATATACTCTTGAAGGATTGATCTTTCATGAAGATGATGCCACCCTCAAGGCTCATGATTGAGGAACAGGGACA
>NW_022965163.1:0-1193 GCF_012274545.1 Fukomys damarensis
TTCCATAGACATATAATAAATTTGACCTTTGTTCCTGGTTCATAGGGGATAGATTCTAACTCCCTGGAACTTGCTGTGTAGTAAAAGGGTCTTGGTTATTCATGAGCTCGTGGATCACATGTGTTTGTAAAAAGAAGAGATGACTTAAGATGGGTCTCCAGAAAGACCAACCACATGATCTGACCTCTAGGGAGCAGAGCGGGTGGAGACTGAGCTCAAGCCACAGGGCTTAACAATTGGGTCTCTATTAACGAAACCTCATTAAGAAGTATGGATTCACGTAGCCAGATTCAGTGCTTTCAGGTTGGAGACAACACATCAGTGTGTCAAAGAAAAAAAATTAGTTTTAAAGGTCTAAATGGCTTTTCTAGTGATTAATGAACCAAGAAGCACGCATACTACAAAATAGGCGTTCCAGTGAAGCAGTCAAAGTGGGTGAGTTTTTTTGTTTGCTTTTTGTACGGGGCATTGAACTCAGGACCTTGCACTCATGAGGCAGGCTGAGTGCTACTGAGCTAAATTCCTGGCCCATAGTGGGTGAGTTTTATAGGCAGGAAAAATCAGAGGAAAGAAAGAACAGTGAATAAATAATAGATTGATCATTTTGAGATTACTTACTTTATAGAACATAAACAGAATCTTGTTGGCATAAGAGTTGGCTTTTCTGTCTCCTGATGTCTAAGAAAAATCAGGTCTTTCTTTCTTTCACTTTCTTTCTCTTTCTTTCTTTCATTCTTTTTCAGAAAGTCAGATTTTACAAATGGACAGCTTGGGTTTCTGTTTGGCATGTTAATTTCTGTTTGGAATTTCCAGCTTTCTGCCTTTGATTTATAAGAGTTCGTTGCCACTGTTACTCTACTGGAGGAGCACATGGAAGCTCTGTTCTTAATCTCTCAGTTTCTGCCTCTTTGTATGGCTGATCCTAATTTTTGTCCCTGACAATACACTCTAATCATTGTGCTATTCTGAGTTCTGCAGCTGCTCTCTTAAGTTACCAACACCTGAGGAGTTTGTGGAACACCCTGGATTTGTAGCCAGTTCATCAGAAGGGCAGGTGGTGTCAGTTCTTTTAAAACTGTGGGGTGTGACACTTAATTCTTGGTGGTTAGGGCCAGAATAGTATTACAGCACACCCATGGGTATCACAATAAACATTCATGTGCAATTCTTACTTTTTTTTTTTTTTTTTTAAT
>NW_022965164.1:0-515 GCF_012274545.1 Fukomys damarensis
TAATGAGGACACCGTTGTTCACAAAAACGGATTGCACATGTTATGAGCAACTACAGAAGAGAATTCTGCAGCCTCTAAATGCTCCAAAATGATAAATTTGCAAACAGCTCTAAGCTAATGACTCTAATTTGCATTTCAAAAAATATAGGTATGTATAAGATTATCGTATCACATAGGTAGAGTTTTTATACGTCAACAGGAATAGATCCTTACAAAATAGATTTTAAGCTTTTAAAAATCTATCAAATAATTTTTCAAAATGATTCTATCTTTTTAGATTGTCATCAGCAAGCCTTCCTGGAATTTGGTTTTATCAGTCCTTTCCATTAGAACTGCTTGGGAGCACACATTTTCATCACTTGGAGAGTTTATTTTACATTTCGCTGATGATTGAGTGAGGCTTGCCCTTTCTTAATCCGTTATTACTTATTGATCATTCCTTCAAATTCTCCACATTTTTCATTCCTTTAAGTCCTCTGCATAATATAAATACATATGTATATTTAATTTTGTTA
>NW_022965165.1:0-652 GCF_012274545.1 Fukomys damarensis
AATTAAATGGAAAAACATTTAAAGGACTCCTAGATACAGGGGCTAACAAGTCCTGTATAGCAGGAAAAGAATGGCCTTCTTCTTGGCCGGTAGTAAAAACTTCTTCCTCCCTACAAGGGTTAGGATTAGCTACTAATGTAGCACAAAGTTCCATTCCCCTTAAATGGGAAGAGGATGGAAAACAGGGATATATTACCCCTTATATTGTGACATCCCTCCCCTTTTCCTTATGGGGAAGAGATATTATGGAAAGTTTAGGAGTAAAATTGGTCACTCAGGAGCATTTTTTCTAGGGGCCATTGATCAACAATTTTATGCAGATAAAATAAATTGGAAAACTGACAAGCCTGCATGGGTAAATCAATGGCCCCTAGTGCGAGAAAAAATACAGGCTATAGAAGAAATAATAAAGGAACAACTACAAAAAGGGCACATAGAGGAATCCAATAGTCCATGGAATACTCCCATATTTGTAATAAAAAAGAAATCAGGAAAATGGAGATTGTTACAAGACCTGAGAGCTGTAAATGTAGTCATGGAAGACATGGGGGCCTTGCAACCAGGACTCCCTTCCCCTGTAGCTGTCTCTTAAGGATTGGACCATTGTAATTATTGATTTACAGGATTGCTTTTTTACCATAAAACTACAACC
>NW_022965166.1:0-210 GCF_012274545.1 Fukomys damarensis
TGGCTTAGCTGCCTCCCTAATGAAGCCCAGAGCCACAAGGCTGTGCAATTTTGTTGGGAGCTCCAATAGGTTAAGAACAACTAAACTAAAATCCACTGTACAGTTGTTCAGGGTCCTCTAAGAAACCTGGTCAGTGCTAATATAAGCTAAGCTATACCAGGGAATAAGCCAAGTGATGTGATTTCCAAAATTTTAGCACAGAATAATCTT
>NW_022965167.1:0-347 GCF_012274545.1 Fukomys damarensis
CAGACATAGCCCTCTGCCTACTTAGCAGTGTCATAAAGGGAACCCAATACAACCTCCAAAGCTGAGATTGGAAGCTCTCAACCTGGAAAACAGAATTTAATCATTAAACAATTTACAGAGGTTATAATTTCTACCAGGCAAGTCTGTATAAAGCTCTTCAAAAAGATCCCTGTGGGGCTGGAATTCGCCCTTCCTAAACCATCACAGCCACACCGGGGGGTGGGGGCTAGCTGCAGGGCTTCTGACCTCCTGGAGCTTGAGCCAAGTGTCATAGGGCCCAGGCCTGTGTGAAGCTGCCTCTCACTTCTCACCACTGTCAGCATAATATTCCAGTGTCCATTACCAGA
>NW_022965168.1:0-292 GCF_012274545.1 Fukomys damarensis
AAAAAAAAAAGAAGCTAGATTACTATAAATAAGGCACTATTTAGGAATGATTCTAGTGAGGCCTCAGAAAATGGGGCCACTAGGAAAGAGAGAGAACTACTTAAAGACTGGTGAAGTGGTACTGACTCACATGCTGAAAGCAATATGGGCTGTAAATGCAGTGCAAGGGAGGTCTCAGATGGAAAGAGGATTTGAGTGATAAGGGAACGATTTAAAGCATAGGCACTATGGGTTTGGATGAATGCATTGTACATCCCGAGGGCACCATGATCTTCGGAGCCCAGGTAGAAAG
>NW_022965169.1:0-221 GCF_012274545.1 Fukomys damarensis
GGGGGATGACACCTTCAAGATCAGGAAGTGTCTTCTGTCCTCACCCTCATGGTGCTCAGCTCTGAGACAGGAACGGGCCAGATGCTGTTGGAGCCCAGCTGATTTGAGAATTGACCTGCTGCTGTAATAGCTCTCACTTCTGCAGACCTCTGCTCTGGAACATGTGCTTCCTAATCCCTTCTGATGGGCTTTACACTATTTCTGCCTCAAGGAAGAATACC
>NW_022965170.1:0-395 GCF_012274545.1 Fukomys damarensis
AGACATTTCTCAGACAAAGAAGTAAAAGCAGCAAATAAACATATGAAAAAAATGTTCAACATCCCTGGTCATTCGGTAGATGCAGATAAAAATAACACTGAGATTCCACCTCACCCCAGAAAGAATGGCTGCTATCAAGAAATCAACCAATAACAAATGCTGGCAGGGTTGTTGGGAAAAAGGAAACCTTTTCCATTGTTGGTGGGAGTGCAGACTGGAGCAAACACTGTGGAAATTAATATGGAGATACCTCAAACAACCAGGATTAGAAGTCCCATTTGATCCAGCTCTTTCTCTGCTGGCTAACTTACCAAAAGAATTAAAAGGATCATATCACCATTATATCTGCTCACCCATGTTTTTAGTGGCACAGTTTGTAATAGCTAAAATTTAGT
>NW_022965171.1:0-1287 GCF_012274545.1 Fukomys damarensis
TATGAACACCTGATACAAAGTTCAAGAAATTTTTAAAAGTGAGAAGAAGATTGTTTTTCCTAGGAGAAATAAAAGCTTTGTTTCCATGGGTAATAGAGTCACTATTTCCTAATTCATAACATACACAAGATCAACTAAAGGCAAACCTGGGTATATGAGATGACTCCTTCTTTGATGACTACGTTTGGACAATATTCAGAAGAAGAAACTACATCCCTAAATGCAGTATGGCTATCGATTTAATGTAGTCTAAGAACAAAGTAAGAAGAACTTAGCAATATCTTTAAGCATTTTTCCAAGTAATTTCCAAGAGTTTGATATAAAATTTGCATACTTGCAAGGGCCTTCTCTAGTTATTTATACATCCATCACATTTGAGGTTTACCAGGAAACTAGTAGTGTTCTAGATTCATCAAAGGTAGACAGGAAGAAAATGGAGAAATAAGCAAATACTTAAATGAAAGTTTTACGAAAGCATGTGGCATGATATATGCACCCAAAAAATTACATTATCTCCCCATGATTAAACCACCTAAAGTAAACTTTTTTTTAAAACCTACTTTAAGTATCAGCAAATGGGGCTGGCTTGTCATATCACTTTTTTTCCATCACTGTCAACTGAGAATTATGTACTCTCTCATAAAACGCAATCCCTTTCAGAATTTGAGACTGAAACACAGCACATTGCTGTGAAAAGTTCTTTGTAACTGCACATCTTGTCATATCCTCCATAGTAAAGCTTGTGAATAGCAGAGGAATGATGTTTTATTCTCCTTAACCATATTAGGAATAGTTATAAATGAGCTTTCTGCTTTTTTAAATTTATGAATATATTTTAGTCACAGTCAGCAAATCAGTGGTGATATATACAGTACAAAAAGATTTGTAGCTTTCTTTGAAGGTCTCTGAGATCAATAGGAACAGAACTCCAGTTGCACAAAACATAACAGCAAGAGTAAATAAATGGAATTGTATCAGATTAAAAAGTTTTGCTCAGTAAAGGAAACAACCAACAGAGTGAAGACACAATCTACAAAATGAAAAAAAAAATTTCCAATTACACCTCTGAAAGAGAACCAATATCTAGAATAACTAAAGAACATGAAAAATTAGACACCCTAACATAAAAGACCCAATCCTAACTAATTTAAATGAATAAACACTTCTCAGAAGAAGAAATGCAAATGCCAATAAATACATGAAAAAATGCTCAAAATCAATGGCCATTACATCAATGCAAATTAAAACAATACTAAGATTTCATCTTACTCCAGAAAAAATTGCAAT
>NW_022965172.1:0-253 GCF_012274545.1 Fukomys damarensis
TCACCTAGATCTTCGTTATCCTACCTCTCTCAAAGAAGGTGTTCTCCTGTATTCTCTTTACTCAAGTGTCCTTTCACTACTTACTTTGGACACTTTCTCACTCTTATTTTGTACATTGTGTCAGTTTGCATGAATTTCTGAACACTGCCTCTCTCAGGCTTCTATGGCCCACTCTTTATCTTGGCTTACTCTGATTACTGAACTCTTGATGATTGGTAATTAATTGTTCCTTGGATCTGCGAGGATGGGAAAG
>NW_022965173.1:0-259 GCF_012274545.1 Fukomys damarensis
ATTCTGGAAGTCTCAGGCTCTATGTTTATTACTGTAATTGTGACAAATGCTCCGCCCTATATCTGTCACTGTAAACGTGTGTGTGTGTGTGTGTGTGTGTGTGTGTGTGTGTGTGTGTAAAGCTCTGATCGACTCTGGTGCTATTCTCGGAACTAGGAAGAATGAACAGCCCTAAAAGAAATGCATGCACTGTGGATGAGAAAGATTGGTTACTCAGAGAAAACGAGGAAGGTACGATTGCTAGTAGAAAGGGGACTTG
>NW_022965174.1:0-868 GCF_012274545.1 Fukomys damarensis
ATCCTCCTGCCTCAGCCTCCTGAGTGCTGGGATTACAGGCATGTGCCACCATGCCCGGCTACCACTTTTTTTCTTTAATTGCTATGCTTTCCTTCAGCCAACTGGCAGCCCACAGTATTGCTAAAATCCTCCTAAAAATATTTTTCACATGTATTAGGGCTCTTCAATTACATATCACACGTTCCTGAAAAGTATGTTTTGGGTATGATGCACATTCATCATTCCCATTAATGTGGCCACTGATGTTCAGCTAAAACCCTTATGTTTTCAAATTTAGAAAACCATTGTGCCCCCCAAATTCATGATACCTCCTCCCCTCCCAAACAAGAATCAATTAAAGTACCTGATTATAAACTGTTTGGTGTAATTTCAGTCCTCTTTCATGGAGCTGCAACTACATAATGAACAAATACAGTTTTAAGTATTTGTGAAAAATCAGTAATTCCAAAGACTACCCATTATCTCAGATATTTTCCCACATTACATCATACTAACATGGTACTCCTTAGCCAAAATGAGTGCTATAAAGAAACTTGATCAGGGCTGTGCACAGCCCCTGTATGGCAAGCATGAGGTCCTGAGTTCGATCCCCAGTATTAAAAATGAAAGAAAGAAAACTTGGTCATAGACTTTCAGTATAAGTATCCAAGCATTTAATAAAGCTAACTAAATCTAACCCAGACTATCCCAAAGGTATAAGGAAAATATGAAACAGGGGCAAGACAGCTAAAAAAAAAGAGGGCTTGGACTGTAGCCAAGTGGTAAAAACAATTGCCTAGCATGACAAGGACCTAGATTTAATCTAAAGAAACTGAAGTGGGGAGGGAAAAAAAAGGCTAAAGGTGACATATGTTTATCATGTCAGCAC
>NW_022965175.1:0-328 GCF_012274545.1 Fukomys damarensis
GATCGCTGTGAGTTCAAGACCAGCCTGGGCTACATAGTGAGTTCCAGGTCAGTCTAAACTACACAGTGAGACAGTGTCTCAAAAAAAAAAAAGAATACTTCCTTCGTCTTTGTCGCTGCAGGAGATCCCATCCTGTGAGTTGACCCCCTATTGTTTGCCCATTCACCTAAGGGTGGTCTGATGAGTTTACCTCGTCTCCTCTCCAGCTTCTCTTTCTGCTTCCTGGCCACTGTGAGGTGAGCAGCTCCCCTCCGCCAGGCCCTTCCACCCTTTCAGGACTGAAACTTCTAAAACTGAGCCTTACTCTTGGGCTTCTGATCTGTTCTCC
>NW_022965176.1:0-242 GCF_012274545.1 Fukomys damarensis
GCGGGTCGCGTTTAATGATGACACAACCTCCCTGCGGCTTCTGGCCGCTAGCTGGCTCCAGTCCCCGCAAGCCTTTGCACCTAGCTCTGTCCTCACAGACGTCACAAGCACTGGATGACTAGGCGACAGAAAACTTCCTGCGGAATGAAAGACAATGCCACTAGCTGGCAGATCCCTCGGGAAAGTGGGCTGGGAAGGTTTATCTGACTGTGACTTCTGCCTTTCCTTCTTGTCTGCTTCCT
>NW_022965177.1:0-204 GCF_012274545.1 Fukomys damarensis
TATAATTAATGGTATTACACATTTTTACATATATGTTACCATATTCATATGTGTTCTTTTGAAGAAGACTATATTGTAGCCAGTATTAACTTGGGGTTTTTACTCCTCTGATTTATGGTACTATACATATTAGATTAAAAACATGTCGCAATAACAAATATCCTAGATGCCCCAGCAATGGATGAATAGATTTTTTAAATGTAG
>NW_022965178.1:0-227 GCF_012274545.1 Fukomys damarensis
CGTGTGTGAAGGGCATCAACTAACTTGTTCAGGCGGGTGTTCGGTACGGGCCCGCTTTACAGCAGGCGCTTAATCCGGAGCGGTTACACCAATCGGCAGTGGCCGAGGACGGAATTGAAAATGAGACCAGGCCGGGCGTGGTGGCGCACACCTGTCATCCCAGCACTCGGGAGGCCGAGGCAGGAGGACCGCTGTGAGTTCGAGACCAGCCTGGGCTACATAGTGAG
>NW_022965179.1:0-509 GCF_012274545.1 Fukomys damarensis
TTGTTTTGAGAAATGAGTTTGGCAGAGGCTGATATGGCACATTCAGAGTAATTCACACCCAAATCCCATTCCCACAATTAAAACTTTCTTGACTAGAAGGACTAAGATTTAATTATAACTCTATATTTTGTTTATTATCCTATTTCCAGGGTGTCATGTCTTTGTCCTTTATAAGCCTTGCTTTCATCAGCATCCATAGTAACCGCATGATTGCATGTCCTTACACATAGTTCCCCATTAGCACCTAGTTTGCCTTTGCCCCAGTTGATTGCCAATACGGATGAACGCTTGGACTGACCACTGCCTTTGCTGGATGAGCAGCATTAGCTGTCCTGGTTCCCTGGTTTCTCTGTCTCTTTAATTCTCTTTTAGTTTATTTATTTATTTTTTTTCCTCAGCCATGCACTTTGGCCCACGAGATCAGAACCTACTGCAGAGGTCTCTTATATTTTAATAAAATATGCACCCATAATCTTTCATGTTTTAAGTAAACACTGTAGATAGTCCCT
>NW_022965180.1:0-498 GCF_012274545.1 Fukomys damarensis
GTTTCTAGCGCAGTAATAGTGACTCAAGAGTGAAAAATATATATACATATAAATGCATGGGTGCGTATTTTTATACAATAAAATATACGAGTTTTCTTTTAAGTTAGGTAGTCCCTTGTCTCCTTTGCATTTTATTGGAGGTAAGGGAGAGGTAGTAATCTTCGTTTCCATACACCTGGCTTTCTTCTGGTTAATTTCCATTAGAGAGCATTTCTTTCTCTGTGTTGACTGTTTATGTTATTTGTGCTATCTGGAGCTTTTCTATGTCTGGTGCATTCTCTCTCGTAACTGCTCCTAAAGGAATTCCTTTAGTAAAGTGTTAACTCCTTTTCTCAGGATTGACCAGTGAATCTAGCTGTAGAGGCCAAAGCTGCTTTTAGTGAGAATTTCTACTATTTCTCTAATAAAGTCTAAAGAGGCCCTTATTCTATTCTTTCCCGTCCTACAGACCCCTGTACCTACAATGTGTCTTGGAATTGCTCCATGCCAGACCAAAGC
>NW_022965180.1:1708-2862 GCF_012274545.1 Fukomys damarensis
TTTGTTTTGTTTTGGTACCGGGGATCGAACTCTGGCCCTTGTGCTTGCGAGGCAGGTGCCAGAACCACTGAGCTAAATCCCTGGCCCCTAATGGGGGCTGCTTTTCACCCCCTTCTTTTGATTTGTCTGTCATGCTCTTGTTTTCTATGGCTTTTGGTCCTTTGTTCCTCCATTTTCAATAGTTCTTTTAATTGTTCTCATGGCTTTTCAGTGTCTCTAGCTACTTTCACAAAGCATTGTTTCTAACTTCAAAATAGCTTATTTTGTCTTTCAGAACAAGGGGAAGGGAATTTATAACTTAACTTGCAGAGGAAAGCATCTTCCTAATGTTGAGCTCTCTGGTTCAAGAGCAGGGATTGCCTTTCCACTTGTTCAGGTCTACTTCTGTTTCCAGAGTGTTTTCAACATTTCTTTATAAAAACTGTATTGAACACCTTGTGTAAGTTATTTCTACTTTCTGTAGCTGTTATATATGCGCTTTTTCGATCATGTTGTTTGTAGAAAGGAAGATTACTGATTTTGTAACCTGCTGCTTTGCTGCATTCTTTTATTCAATAAATTCATTTCATCATAGATTTTCTGTATTCCAAGCATTCTACAGTCTCCTCTGCCCACTACAGTACTTCTGCAGTACTTCTCCGCCCACTCTGGGCTGTTGCTTGTTCTTCCTGAGTGGTTGATTAGTTAGTGCCTCTGGAATAACATTAAGAAGTGGCGGAGATGTGCAGATGCTGTTCTCTTGTTGCCTCTAGCTTTTCTCTGTTAAACAAGAGAGTGGCATTGGACCTTAACCTCACAGTTCATTGTGTTAATAAATGTTCCCCGTGAGTTTGGCAGAGGCTTTCTTGGCATCTGTGAAAACAATCATGATTTTTCCTCTTAGATTTGTTATGGTGCAGTTTTTGTTTGTTTGCAGAACCAGCTTAGGCTTTATTTTGGAAAAGACAATCGAATAGGTTTTGGTAGAGGGTATAGGCAAGTTGGGGTACCCCAGGCGGCAGATTCCCCAGTGTGGGCTGAGGACTAGGGCTGAGCCTCAGGTGGATCTCATGTTCTCACTACTCCTCTGTACAGCTGTCCCTACCACAGGTTCTGGGATGGCTACGGGAAGGGCAGAGTCTGGGAGAAGCTGCAGTGGCCAGTAACGTAGGCAG
>NW_022965181.1:0-815 GCF_012274545.1 Fukomys damarensis
AGGAAGAGCCTCAAAGGTAATCATAATGGGAGAGCAGCTGTCTGTGGACTCGGTCTACATCCTACAGGGATCCTGTGCTGCCTCGGTGGGCTTGGGAAGGCCTCTGCCTGAGGCACATTCCTCTAAAACTTCTTTTTAAAAATTTGAGTTCATCCATAATAATTG
The DNA here is from genome assembly GCF_012274545.1 of Fukomys damarensis. Lineage (NCBI taxonomy): Eukaryota > Metazoa > Chordata > Mammalia > Rodentia > Bathyergidae > Fukomys > Fukomys damarensis. Next base: position 166 of record NW_022965181.1, read on the forward strand.
TGTGTGTGTCTGGGGTGCAGTGTGATGTTTCACTTCATATATGCACAGTGTAATAATCCAATCAGGGCAATTAGCACATCTAGCCTGTCAAGCCCTTGTCATTTCTTTGAGATGGAAACATCTTCCAGTTACTTTGGAATGTGTCATCCATATTGCCAGCCAGGCCACCCCACTGTGCCACAGGATACCGGAATTTGTTCCTCAGCCTCTCACAATGTGAATGGAGCTTCCTTCTGGGGAATTTGATTTAAACATTGGAAACAGATCAAAGATATTTCACTTGGAACTAGTTACTATTGAACTAACTCTCAGAAGAGCACAAGGTACATAGTAGGTGCTTAAAAATGATCAAAATATTATTTTACTTTCAAAAAAAAGCTTGGCTAAAATAATTATACCAATTTTCTCTGCACTGTGCAAAAAAGCCTCAGACCAGATCAGAAAGATATTTCAAGGGGAAATGCCAAAGATGTTTGAGGAAAGGTAAGGACATTTTAATAAAACCAAAGCACTTATCACTTCAAGTATATTCTGTACAAATGGTAACTAAAAAGATGTTAGTCTTAGCAAAATTGTACATTTATCTTTTCATTTAGAGAACTGGGGATCAAACCTAGAGCCTCACCCATGCTGACAGGCTGAGACTTTTC
>NW_022965182.1:0-2501 GCF_012274545.1 Fukomys damarensis
TTCTCCAGCTGCAGTTGAAGAAGACCATATTTGTTTAACTCTGAAGATACTTCTGTCCCATATCCTAACTCAGGTTTCAGATTAGACTGTGGTGCCTAAGGAAAAGAGGAGTATTCCTCCAAAAGCCATGTTTCTCTCCTCATGAGAAAATGCAAGTCACCATCAGGAGCTGTGAGAGTCAGGGACCAAGCACATAGGCCTTTCCAAAGAGACAAGCATGCAAGACCCAGCCTACCACGTCATGTGTGTTTGCTCCCATGCAGGTCTGAATTATTTTTTTTAAATCTGGAAGGATCTAAAAATTCTATATTATTGTTGGCTACCAGTTTTACTTTTTAAAGAAAAGACGTGCAGCCCAACATTCTGCAGCAGGCTGATCAGCTTCAAGGCACTGTGATCTGCTGTTGGCCTGTGCATTTTGCAGTGACTCGTGGGCACCTGGCTGCATGATTTGGACCCCATTCACGCTTCGACAAGCCCGCATTTTGTTGCCTACCTTGCAGAGGGCCCTGTCCTCTCCTGCCCTGTCTCCACTCCTTCTCCCTGAAGCACTCAGCAGCCAATGTCACTCTGGAGACATTCCAAGAATCTCTGACATCCAGCCGTGGAGTTCCTTGTCCAGAGCCCTCGGCCAGCTCTAAGAAGGGAGGACAAGTGCTTTTCCTGCCGCAGGTGCCTCTGAGACTGATCCGTCCTTGAGGAGAGATCGCACACTGTTTGCCAGGACAGCCACCAAACAGTCCTCACCCTGCCATCGTGTTCACTGTCATGTGCCGTGTGTCTCAGGAGAAGTGGATCCCCAGCCTTGCAGGATGGAAGTATGTGAACGGAGAGGAGCCCATACTCTTCCAGAGCCTCCCTCTGCACAGACATTCTTTAAACTTGCTCCGTGGATGAGAATCCTAATGTTGGACCTCTCTGACGAGTGTTGGGGTTTGTCCTTTATTAGTAGTAGGTTAGTAGAATTTCTTAGCCTTGCCAGCACAAGTAAAAGCATGAAGGTCTTTGGAATCAAAGTGGACTGAAACACATCTTCAACACTAGGTCACGTCTCAGAAACAACCATGTTCAGTGGCGCCATCTTGCTAGACTGTTTCCCAAACACTGCAGGGTACTACAGCGTGATAATGCTAGGCAGAATGTATACGTGTGTGCATTGTATACCCCAGCTGTCGATCTCAGTGACCACGTGCATGTCTGCAACTGTAAATCTGAGAACGCCGATTGCGTAAAGGGGACAGAAGGGGAAAACATACCGTGCCATAAATGCATTGAGTTCTCTCCTGTGTCCCACTGTCTACCACCGCAACAAAGCCTCAGAATTCTACAGCAAGTCTTGCATAGCATACGCTCCTGTTATTCCTGAGTCATTAAGTGCTTTTGTGGCTACAATAAAGCTTGTTTAAAACCTCCCGTGTTCATGGGTTAGAAAAACGCTTTTGAAGAAATGTGAACAGTCAAAGCACAATTGCCAGTGTGTTATTATTGATACTTTTCAGAATAAAGCAGTTTCTGTTCTAGTCCACTCCCCTTCCTGAGCATTTTATGGCTATAAGCATATTGAGTAAAATCCCCAATAGAGTTTGTACTAAGTCAGCACTTGGGCCTGGTTTGCTTGCCAGAATATTCATAATCTTAAGTGCCTTATGGAAATCATTTTACTTTTGTGGCTGAGATTATGTTGGAGAGATAATGGCTTAACCAAGAATGACCACTCCTAAATAGCATTTATAGAGGGTTATAACCTATTTTATCTTTTTTGTTGTTGTTGTTAAAAGAAGACAGCATATTTTAAAAGTTTGAGATTAAAATCTTTCCTCTTTTCTATAACTTCTGTGTTAATTTGGATTATAGTTAGTATTGAACTTTTGCAATGAAAGACTGAAATAATCTGTCACAACTTCTGGCCTGGCACACACCCAAGTGTCAGGCAAAGTGGTATAGCAGGTTACCCTTTTGTCCATTTTATCAGTCAGCTTCCTGTCACTGGGAAAAATACCTGACGTGACAGGGCGCAGGAGGAGGGGTCTGTCCTGGCTCACAGTTCTTGTGGGTTCAGTCTTCTGTTGGCCCGGTCCAGGCAGAAATGGCGTGATGCAACGGTCCACCAGGAAGCAGCTGCTTATCTTGCAGCATCCAGGACAGGGAGGAGAGGCGAGAGCAGGAGATGGGAATGCACCTCTCCAGGTCAGGGCCCCAGAGAGCCAGTTCTGCAGCCTGATGGCAGTTCCACCTCCGTTAACGCAGTCAGCTCTGAGCTCCTTGGTGGACTCCTCACTTACGGGTACTGCACATTCATGATGACATCACCTTCTGGGAACCCACCTCCAGACTCAGTACTGCTGGGGAAAACTTCAGATCTAATCTGTAACACTCATCGGTATCACAGTGTATCATGTCTTACCCTGTAGTAGGAGATTCTAGTGTACTTCATTTCTCTCTGTGCCTGTACAACACACACACACACACACACACACACACACACACACACACAATGAATT
>NW_022965183.1:0-736 GCF_012274545.1 Fukomys damarensis
CAGTGAATTACCATATGAGGCTCACATTTCTTTCAGAGTGCTCAGACTTCAAAGTATGAACGCCTCTGAGCAGGTGGGTACAATAAAAGTTTTTTTCCCACCTCTTTCAGTGACCTTCATATTCTCGAATCTTCAAATTGCAATAGCTTCTACCCAGAGCTGTGGGAAACAAAGCTGTATCACTTGGCTGTAGCACTGAACTGTTCTACTTTGTCTCAACAATACAGCCACATGGACTAATCCTATAAACACTACGTCCTGCTCAAGAAGTACATTTATATGAAGTGCAGATTCAATGAAACTAACCTATGCTCTTGGAAGACCCATCACTGGATGGCTGTGTGCGCAGGCTTCTGGGTTCTGCTACTTCTCTGTTTCCTCCTATGCACACTGATTAACCAGCAAGAGCTCAGTGTGACATAAATAACAGGTTCATAATTTATGTATGTTTAATATGATGAACTTGTACTTCAATAAATGGTTAAAGACACAACCCACGGTGTAGTGTACATAGTAAATACAGTGACACTGTGGGGAGGTGGAGACAGGTGGAGGGAGGCCTAGCTGTGGGGTTTAGGAAGGTCCCAAGGAGATGGCATTTGAGGAAAAGAAGGCACAGGAAGAACAGGCACAGAGCCCTCTGGGCAGGAAGTACAGCCAGCGCCCACGCAGTGGAACAAGGATGGTGTGTCCAGATGATGGGACAGAGTTGCTGATCTAACATAAATAAACAGTG
>NW_022965184.1:0-201 GCF_012274545.1 Fukomys damarensis
GAAGTATTTGAAATGCATTTGGAGCCATAGAATTCCTTCCAAGTACTGCTTTACCTGTCCCCATAAAATTTAATATGTAGCAGTTTTACCACCGTATCCCTACGCCCTCCATTCCAAAAAAGGATTTAGAGCCATTTCGAGGCAGACACAGTTTAGAGAGAAGGAAGAAAGTGAGGCAAAGGGAAGATCGGGTTAAGGAAA
>NW_022965185.1:0-415 GCF_012274545.1 Fukomys damarensis
TTGCCTCCTACAAGGTGTCCTCTTGCTGTTTTGTGTTACAGAAGAAGACTGAACTTTCCAATCTGTAAATTAGAAAAATTCTTCCAAAATTGGAAATTCTAAACCAAGTGAAACACTGACTGAGTGATTTATTTTTATAAATATTGTGAGGAAATCTGGGTAAGTATGATTCAGTGATTCATTGACTGTTAGGTGTGGCATAGGTCTTAGATATTATCTGGTCTGGTCCTCTATATTTACATCCAGAGACACATGCCCAGATGCTCCCAGTTACAGTTAGATAGAGACAGAATTGAAATTGAAGTCGAGTGTAAAGATATTTGAAGTGCGCATTTCACAGACCTCACTATTTGTCTCTGAAAAGGTGTCCAGAAAATAATACTCCGTGAAACATTATCTTTTGTGTGTGTGTGTG
>NW_022965186.1:0-232 GCF_012274545.1 Fukomys damarensis
GGACCTTGCACCACTGAGTTAAATCCCTGACTTCAATCTCCTTTTTCAGAGTACTGCAGTTTTTCACATGAAGGTCTTTTACTTCCTTTGTTAGACTGATTCTTAAGTATTTCTTATGTATTTGATATCATATGCTTGTTGATCATACCCCTTATATTTTCTTTAAAAGCTTCCCCCAGGAAAAAAATATACCTATATTTGAAATCCAAAAGCAACTAAAGGAATTCACATT
>NW_022965187.1:0-212 GCF_012274545.1 Fukomys damarensis
CAGAGGCGCTGAGCCCAGGTACTCACTGGCAGGACTGAAGCCTCAAACCAGCCCTTCAATCCCGCCCTAAACCCTAACCCTAAAACCACAGCACTGAGCCCTCTTGGCTCTGAGCTCTTTCTGGCCCAGCACACTCTTTGCCGTGGAGAAGATTCTCAATTCCAAATAAATCCCTGATCTTGTTGCTCCTTTTGGGTGCCTCACGCAGTTCT
>NW_022965188.1:0-214 GCF_012274545.1 Fukomys damarensis
AGCAGGCCAGCATGGGGTAGGCAAGGGGAAAGTGGTATAGAATTGGAGAGTAGGAAATGAAGTAAAAGAGAAATGTATTCTAGGAACTTAGGCTTTTACCCTAAGTGAAACAGGGAACCAGCCACTCTAGGGTTCTCAGCACAGTGGCAATCTGATAGAACTTAAATCTTTGTAAAGTGTTCTGCTGGTGTTCTATTAACTTTATCCTTACTGG
>NW_022965189.1:0-274 GCF_012274545.1 Fukomys damarensis
GGGCAGAGCTCACCCAGCCCAAATGCCTCTGTGGACCCATTAGCCAGTAATTAGGGGATTTTTAAGTGGAAAGTAAGGAGTTAAATTATTGCTTAGATTATGGCTTCCCTTGTTACAGTGGAAGTGCTGCTTTGGGTGAAGAAGGAAGGATGGGGGAGAGGAAGACAATGAGAGAAGGAAGTGGGAGAGAGCTAGCAGGGAGAAAGGCAAAGAGAGTTAAGAGAGAGGGTTCTGGGAAATAAAGTTTGAGATGAAAGCTTCATTCAGTTTTCCA
>NW_022965190.1:0-348 GCF_012274545.1 Fukomys damarensis
AGCAGGAGCCAGGAGACTGTCCTGAATGGATGGGGATGACACCCAGGGCCTAGCCTGTTGCTGTTGTCTACACAGTTCCCACAATCCACCCCTCCCTTTCAACCGTGACCGCAGTTCCACACTACTAACTCATCAGCATTATGACAGCTGAGCTTTGTCATGGCCCTGACACTCACTGTGCACTTTGACACTCTGTCAGCCTCTGTGGACACTGAATTGATATCTGAGACCTCCAACTTTGCCTCACTAATTCTGATCCTACTTCTCCCAATATATATCCTCAAAATCTAGTTCCTCTCTCAAAATTCCAGTCCTACCCATCTCATGTGGACATTGAGGGAACACGAC
>NW_022965191.1:0-1350 GCF_012274545.1 Fukomys damarensis
AGAACTTGACTTGACAAGGAAAACTGAGGGTAGAAGGTTATTGATTTTTTTCCATGAGAAAGCAAAAGAACCTCATGCTATTAGAAATGTTAGCAGATATTAAAATCATTTTTTGATAGTTTATATAAATTTCAAATATATAAAATTAATAAGAATGAGCTTCAATTTAATTACTTTACCTTAAGAATGTTTAATAGTATGTTATTCCTTATGATTTATGAATAATTACCTGACAATCCTACATGAACATTATTAATAGATTGCTTTGATATCTAAAATTTTACTGTATATAGGTAATACATATACACACAGTATATACTTCTATAATCTATATCTATATATCTTCAGTAGATAGCAATGTTAATTTTTACAAAATAGCACCTATTGTTCCCAGAAAGGAATTGGAAATTTGGAAAAAAATAAAACAAACAAAAAACAACCAAAACCAAGAATGTCTGTACAATGGTACTTTGGTACACAAACTTTTTTTCCCCAAAACAATATGGCCTGCAAACAAAAGCATTTGGCAAACTCTATCTATCTGAGAACTCTGTATCAGGTGACAGAAACAAACATGGCTACACACATGAACAGAAATGTGGCCATCATCTCCAGAATGGTGGAATGAATTAAGTTCATGAACCAAGGTACCATTGTACTTTTGTGCTTCTCTCTGCAATTTCTACCATAAACACTGGGGAAGATTTCCTGGAAGAAAACAGCTTTCCTCTAGAGCTGACTTCACTAATAAATGTTGGATAGAAGCACCCAATGCTTGCACCCTGCCTCACAAAGAATCAAAGTAGCAGAGGTACAGCTGCATCTGAGTTGAGTGACCACAAGAGAACACAGCAGAATTCAACAGTAGAAAAACAGGAACCTTGCAAACTCTGGAGATCTCCGGCAGCCCAGAAAGAGAAACAAATATTGCATCACCTCCCACCCAGCTCCACAGCCAGGGAAGGGAAAGTTTTCCCTCTTCACAAGGAAAGGTGAAAAAGTCTGATCTCTGAAACTTCAAATCTGCACAGTTGCCCAGATTTGAAAAAGGAATTTACCTCATACAGCAGTGAAGCTATAGGATGCGAAAGCCAGGAGCCATCTTGAGAAGAAATCTATGGTTTGATCTGGCACTTCTCTAGGTGACTGAATCCCCTGCTTATTCCCACCTCTGGGACCTCACTGACCCTCTGCTGTATAGCATCACTGGGTATCTGCCTCATAAACCAAATTTGGCACAGTAAAGTCACTCTGACACCAACCTAGTGAGCACCACAGAAGGATTGCTAGGGTTCCTACCCCTGCCTTGCCGCATGAAGTACTGAGCCTGTGGCACTGTGTGGTCAGAAG
>NW_022965192.1:0-200 GCF_012274545.1 Fukomys damarensis
GAAAAAAATTGAGAGGCTTAGCTAATTTATTGAGGTATAGAGCGAGGAAAGGAAAGAAATCTGCAGTAATTAGTTCCAAACTTTTTTAGTTGAAGACCTACAAGGAAAAATAATATTTATATGACAAAATAGGAACGATCTTCTTTAATAACTGCAAAGCACTCTATATTCTATTCTGTTTTATCCTTAGAAAACAACAC
>NW_022965193.1:0-264 GCF_012274545.1 Fukomys damarensis
GCAGACAGGAAGCTGGATATTGGGTGGGTCCAGAGACCACAGGACACACAAGCCATTTACAGATCTCAGTTTGGCTGCAAGGAACAGAAAACCCAAAACACCACCAGGAAGAGCAATTGCTGTGAATGGGAAGCAGGTGCAGGAAAGGCTGCAGAGACTGCAAGGTATTCGGGGAGCCACTGCCAGGGTCGGGGAGGCTCAGCCAGGAGAGGCAGGGCAGGAACAGATATGGAGCTTCTGGGGGGAGGCAGCCTGTAGCCTGGA
>NW_022965194.1:0-207 GCF_012274545.1 Fukomys damarensis
AAGAATGGCTGCTATCAAGAAATCACACAATAACAAATGTTGGTGAGGTTGTGGGGAGAAAGGGACCCTTCTCCATTGCTGGTGGGAGAGCAGACTGGTGCAACCACTATGGAAATCAATATGGAGATACCTCACAGAGCTTGTACTGGAGGTTCCATTTGACCCAGCCATCCCTCTGATGGGTATCTTTCCAAGAGAACTAAAAGA
>NW_022965195.1:0-803 GCF_012274545.1 Fukomys damarensis
TTGTACTCCACATGAGAGGTCGACTTCACGAGTAATCTCACAAAGTTACAGCACCTTTCTCTGCGGAGCACTTCACCTTCATGAAACTGACGACTTTCGCTTTAAACGGCTAAGAGGCGGGACAAGCTGTTTCCCGTGGAAAACTGCACTTTAAACCTCAGAAGCCCTCTGCAAGGTGAGTTTGTCTACTAACGTCAAACTGAACCTATCCCCAAGTATACAGAGTTCTGGAGGCTTGTGTGCACTCAGAGCGTCTAGGCACTCTCTTAGGACTGAAATGCTTCTCTGGTAAAAGTGCCTCACAACAGTGTTTCAATCTCTGCTAGGCAGAGACCTACAAACCAAACGGAATACAGTTGTGCTCCACATAAGAGGTGGACTTCACTGGAACACTCACAGAGTTGCAGCACCTTTCTCTGTGGAGTACTTCACATTCATGAAACTGAACGCTTTCACTTTAAACGGTGAAGCAACGAGAGAAGCTGTTTCCCATGGAAAACTGCACTTTACACCGCACACGCCATCTGTAAAGTGCGTTTCTGTTGCAACATCTAACTGAACCTGTCCCCAAGTATACAGAGTTCTGGAGGCTTGTGTGCACTCAGAGCTGCTAGACACTCTCTTAGGCCTGAAGGGCTTCTCTGCTAAAAGTGCCTCACAACAGTGTCTCAATCTCTCCCAAGCAGAGACCTACAAACAAAAAGGAATACAGTTATACTCCACATAAGAGGTGGACTTCACTGGTAAACTCACAGAGTTGCAGCACCTTTCTCTGTGGAGTACTTCACATTCATGAAACTGAC
>NW_022965195.1:1048-2762 GCF_012274545.1 Fukomys damarensis
TACAAACAAAAAGGAATGCAGTTGTCCTCCCCATAAGAGGTGGACATCACAGGTAAACTCACAGAGTTGCCGCACCTTTCTCTGTGGAGTACTTCACATTCATGAAACTCACCACTTTCACTTTAAACGGCTAAGCGGTGAGAGAAGCTGTTTCCCGAGGAAAACTGCACTTTAAACAGCAAAAGCCCTCTGCAAAGTGCGTTTGTATTCTAATGTCAAACTGAACTTATCCCAAGTATACAGAGTTCTGGAGGCTTGTGTGCACTCAGAGCTGCTAGGCACTCTGTTAGGCCTGAAGGGCTTCTCTGTTAAAGTGCCTCACAACAGTGTTTCAAACTCTGCCAGGCAGAGGCCTACAAACATAAAGGAATACTGTTGTGCTCCACATAAGAGGTGGACTTCACTGGTAAACTCACAGAGTTGCAGCACCTTTCTCTGTGGAGTACTTCACATTCTTGAAACCGACCGCTTTCGCTTTAAATGGCTAAGCGGCGAGAGAACCTGTTTCCCGGGGAAAACTGCACTTTAAACCGCAGAAGCTCTCAGCAAACTGCATTTCTGTTCTAATGTCAAATTGAACCTATCCCCAAGTATACAGAGTTCTGGAGGCTTGTGTGCACTCAGAGCTGCTAGGCACTCTCTTAGGACTGAAGGGCTTCTCTGCTAAAAGAGCCTCACAACAGTATTTCAATCTCTGCAAGGCAGACACCTACATACACAAAGGAATACAGTTGCACTCCACATAAGAGTAGGATTTCACTGGTAAACTCACAGAGTTGCAGCATCTTTCTCTGTGGAGTACTTCACATTCATGAAACTGGCCGCTTTCGCTTTAAACGGCTAAGCGGCGAGAGAAGCTGTTTCCCGGCGAAAACTGCACTTTAAACTCCAGAAGCCCTCTGCAGAGTGCGTTTGTCTTCTAACGTCAAACTGAACCTATCCCCAAGTATACAGAGTTCTGGAGGCTTGTGTGCACTTAGAGGTGCTAGGCACTCTCTTAGGCCTGAACTGCTTCTCTGCTAAAAGTGCCTCACAACAGCGTTTCAAACTCTGCCAGGTAGAGGCCTAAACAAAAAGCAAAACGGTTGTGCTCCACGTAAGAGTTGGACTTCACTGGAACACTCACAGAGTTGCAGCACCTTTCACTGTGGAGTACTTCACATTCATGAAACTGACCGCCTTCACTTTAAACGGCTAAGTGGCGAGAGAAGCTGTTTCCCGGGGAAAAGAGCACTTTAAAACCCAGAAGCCCTCTGCAAAGTGCGTCTCTGTTCTAAAGTCAAAGTGATCCTATCCACGAGTATACGGAGTTCTGGAGCCTTGTGTGCACTCAGAGCTGCTAGGGAATCTCTTTGCCCTGAAGGGCTTCTCTGCTGAAAGTGCCTCACAACAGTGTTTCTATCTCTGCCAGGCAGAGACCTACAAACAAAAAGGAATACAGTTGTACTCCACAGAAGAGGTGGACTTCACTGGTAAACTCACAGAGATGCAGCACCTTTCTCTGTGGAGTGCTTCACATTCATGAAACTGACCGTTTTGGCTTTAAATGGCTAAGCATCAAGAGAAGCTGTTTCTCGGGGAAAACTGCACTTTAAACTGCAGAAGCCCTCTGCAAAGTGCGTTTCTATTCTAAGGTCAAACTGAACATATTCCCGAGTATACAGTGTTCTGGAGGCTTTTGTGCACTCAGAGCTGCTAGGCACTCTCTTAGTCC
>NW_022965196.1:0-569 GCF_012274545.1 Fukomys damarensis
TAGTGGGGTTCAAGGGAGGGTGGAGAAATGTAAAGCCACTAGAGAGCCATGTAATGCCTATGCCCCATGGTGGGACAGTGGGCTCCTAGTCTCCGACTTGTGTGCCAACTGGTGGGGTTTCCTTGAGCTAGTCATCTAGGCTCTAAGCCACAGTTTCCTCATCTCTCTAGTGGTGCTAGAAATGTTTTTCTGTCTCCATCATGATACAATTATGAACAAGCATGGGAACAGAAATAAAAAAGCATGTACTTTTGTAAAGACAGAAGCAAAATGAAGCAGTCTTGTTTCAATCACTCCTTCTTCTTGCTGTCACTGCTCCTGAGTAGTTCCTCGTAGAGTGACCCAAGGACTCACTCCATCCACTATGCACCTGCTAGGTGATGGCAAGAAAGAGACAATGCACACTTTTGTGTTCCATGATGTCTCTCCAAGTGCCCCTTCACTGCTGATCATGAAACCCCCATCACCACTCCATCAAAATCAACAACTCCCAGAAAGACCCTGCCAAGGGCACTGGGGTCAGGGCAAATCACATGACATAATATGCAGAGTTTACCAGTGGATTGTCT
>NW_022965197.1:0-379 GCF_012274545.1 Fukomys damarensis
CACTCTCTTAGGCCTGAAGGGCTTCTCTGCTACAAGTGCCTTACAACAGCATTTCAATCTCTGTCAGGCAGACACCTACAAACAAAAGGAAATACAGTTGTACTCCACATAAGAGGTGGACTTCACTGGTGAACTCATATAATTGCAGCACCTTTCTCTGTGGAGTACTTCACATTCATGAAACTGACCGCTTTCTCTTTAAATGGCTAAGCGGCGAGAGAAGCTGTTTCCCGGGGAAAACTGCACTTTAAATCAAAGAAGCCCTCTGCTAAGTGCGTTTGGGTTCTAACGTCAAACTGAACCTATCCCCAAGTATAGAGAATTCGGGAGGCTTGTGTGCACTCAGAGCTGCTAGGAACTCTCTTAGGCCTGAAGGGCT
>NW_022965198.1:0-243 GCF_012274545.1 Fukomys damarensis
AAAAAGAAAAGAAAAAAATTTTGATTTTTAAAAAGACATAATATTATGTTTCTTATAGTCTAAGTTGTGAAATGCTTTACTCGATTTTTGGACCCTGGGTATTCTTCAGTGATACATGTGCTTATGCATACACAAATGCTACATTTCTCATTGCTGTTTGTTAGTAGGAATTCTGTTTGCGTTTCATTATAATGGTCTTCAACTTTACAGATTAATTCGGAGCTCTTCATATCTTTTAATCTT
>NW_022965199.1:0-359 GCF_012274545.1 Fukomys damarensis
GTGGATGCAGGCTTTATACTGTGTGTATTGTCATTTTATGTTGTCGTTATAGCATTCCTTACCACCTTTTCAGGTAAAATCACACTGATCTTCCCAGGGAGCCTAAGCCGTCACCAGTGGCTACAGACTTGGTCCCCTGTCCTATCTGGCAAAGGGTGTGAACAACACACCAGTGAGATCACAAGGCACTGCCTCCACAAATTTTACCTTGAGCAGCAGTCATGGGGGGAAATTTGTTAGCACTGGTAACACGAATGACTTGAAGAACATGTTGGATCCTTTGCTCCTCTATGGATTTCTGCAATTTTGATTATTTGATCCTTGGGTAATTTTGATTGTTTTTGTTGCTTGCAAACAAA
>NW_022965200.1:0-269 GCF_012274545.1 Fukomys damarensis
GCTCATCTATTTTTTTCTCAGTTTCTGTTCTAGAGTCTTGAATCATGACTTTCATTTTGCTCATCATCTCTGTGGTTATCTGGAAAATTATTTCTGTTTTGAATTTTTCTAGAGCCTGATTGATCAGTTTTGTTACTTCCTGTGCTGTGAGTTCGGAGTGTCCTGGTGGTTCACTATCAGACTTTTCATCCTCCTTTGCCTTACTTTTTGCCATTGGTGAACTGGAAGACTATCTTTGTGTCTTGGTTAAGTGTTTTCTCATTTTTATT
>NW_022965201.1:0-219 GCF_012274545.1 Fukomys damarensis
AAAAAAAAGCTAGCTAACCTGACTTCTGCTACAGTTTTATGTATATAGTGATCTTCCTTTCGTTTCTAACTATCTGGACCCTAATTTCTAAAACAGACTTTTTAGCATATAGTCGTAATTCTTTATATAAAAATATGATTCTCTGTTTCTAATTTGTATAAATACAAGTGTCAAGGTCTACTTTTTAAAAAGTACTATAAAATTAGCATATTCATTTTT
>NW_022965202.1:0-329 GCF_012274545.1 Fukomys damarensis
TGAGATCACTTCTGCATGGGGAGATGGTGTGTTAGACGCTATGGGGAAGTGGGGCTGGAGATGTAGCTCAGCAAGGTCCTAAATTTGATCCCAGGTACCAAAAAAAAAATGCTATGGTGAAGGAAAATTGGCCTGAGGGGCTTTTTCTCAAACCCTGACCCCTGCAGTGTGTCCAGACAGGGTTGGTGATCATGGTAACGGCAGACAAGAACTCAGGCTATGTGAATAGTCTAGGAAAGGAGAGGAGTGTCACACTTAACTTTGATTTTGTTCTGTAAACTCTGAGTAGATCTTAGGGAGGGTACTTTTTTCTTGTGTTTTGTTTCTCA
>NW_022965203.1:0-297 GCF_012274545.1 Fukomys damarensis
TAATAAAAATCTATTAAACTTTAAAGAGTTGACTATGAATTTGAAGGACTGTCAGCAAGGATACTTGGGCAAATATAACCAATAATTTTTTCCCTTGCATTACATTTATCTTTTCATTTTATATTTAGCTTTCCAATACATTTTTCAGTGTTTTGTTTGGTTGGTTTTGGGGTTTTTTTGGGGGGGGGTGGTACCAGGGATCAAACTCAGGACCTTGCACTTGCAAGGCAGATGGCAAATCCACTGAGCTAAATCCCCAGCCCTACACTTTTCGTTTTTACTCATATTATTTCTCTC
>NW_022965204.1:0-281 GCF_012274545.1 Fukomys damarensis
TCACTTTGCTATTGTCATCACCCTTCATCTCCAGACTCTCTCACCTTCCTTTACCATGCAAAGTACTGTAGCCTGGAACTGCAACCTGAGGCTCCTCCCTGTACCCTGGCCCAGGGAACCCTTTGGTCCTGTAGTTTTCAGGGTTTCACACTCTAACGTCCTCACCGAGGGAAGCACACAGGAAGGTTCTCTGACTGCCTGGTGCCCTTGGCTCCATTGGAAGATGTCCCCCAGGGTCCCTCTAGCAGCAGTTGACCAGGCCTATGCTTACTTAAGGCCCA
>NW_022965205.1:0-249 GCF_012274545.1 Fukomys damarensis
AAAAAAACCACTTCCCCCAAACAAATTTAATTGGAAGAGTGACATCCTCATGTACGTTCATGCTTTTTCTGGGTGTCTGGCTTATGTGAGGCCCCTGGGTGCTGGGGCTGCCCAGGGCTTGGTTCCAGAAAGCTCTGCTGTGCACCCCGAAGAGATAAAGCCCCCCAACACCAAGAGCCGCTACTGTCGAGCGACATCCCCATGGCTCTCAGTACCACTCCAATCTTTCTGCTCTGTCTCCACATTTAG
>NW_022965206.1:0-254 GCF_012274545.1 Fukomys damarensis
TATCCAGGTCTTCTCTGAATTTGTATTTTAGAAGGGTGACGTTGATGTGTGTTTACAGACAATAGTGAAATCAGTACTAATACCTGCATTACAAACTGCTAAAGAGAGGGGCGAGGGGGAGGAGAAATGAGTAAAATAAAGATATGCTGTGCAAAGCACCTAACCACCTCAACGACTGTAAATATATGCCATAAATATGAGGTAAGATTAATAGTACCAGTAAGAATGAAAGTGAAGCAAGAGGCTTTAGGGGA
>NW_022965207.1:0-244 GCF_012274545.1 Fukomys damarensis
TAGTTCAGTGACTATTCATATTTTTTATTCATTATTATTAATACAGTTGATTACCCAACATTATCTTAGGCTCTTTCCTTAGCTAGGTGCCTTATTCCTAAGCTAATTAAATAAACTTTTTTTTTTTTTGGAATATCACTTCATTATGTTGCCAAAGTAAAGTTCTAGTGAGGCTCCTAAACTTCAGACCTTCAAACAACTCAGAAAAGTTTGCTAATTTATTTGTGGTTATGTAGCAAAGGAC
>NW_022965208.1:0-211 GCF_012274545.1 Fukomys damarensis
CGTCCAGGCCTGGATGTTTCCTGAGAACAGCTACACAGAAGATCTGAGAAGGGACAGACATTCCGCCTCTTAGAAGTGGAGTCTCAGGTCTGAGTATCTAACAGGTTCTAGCTGTACAAAAAACAAGTCTGCACATCCATTCTCTACATAACTGGATAAAGGGAAAAGTCAGCTGTACAGATCTTAATTCTTTAAAATTTAAAAGCTAATT
>NW_022965209.1:0-1291 GCF_012274545.1 Fukomys damarensis
TCTCCCCGCTGCATGTGGCTCATCCCCTGTTTCTATGCTTTCAGGGAGGTCTTGGTTTGTAGTTACTTAACTCCCTTGCACTTTTCCTTTTCTGGTGTGGAGCATATACTCATAGCACAGCTTTCTTTAAAACAGTCTCTTAAAAAATGCTGCTCCTGTCTGCTGTGCCCATATCTAGAGCCCTTTAGAGCTGTAATGTGAGGAAGGTTGGAGAAAAGCATTATTCATTTTTAGTATTTCACTTTTTATACTCTGCACAAGGTCTAGCACCTCCTCTGGAATGCAGCATGTATTATATCTTCATGCCTTGGCCCAAACCTCCAGTTTCTCAATTCCTCAAACTGCTGTCTTTTCCTGTGTTGGCAATGTTAGTGTTGCGACTGTGCTGCTGTTTGGAAGCGTTCTGGGAAGGTAGCCAGCTCCACATTTACATTGGTTATCAATCAGGCGATTCATTAATGGTACAGCAAGACCGAATGAATGTTCCCAAAAGTTGTTACCCTGAGAGTTACCACTTAGTCCTGTAGATGCCCCCAGAGAGCACTCTGTTTAGGGGAAGTGTTATTACAATGGTGTAAAATCTAAGACCATTTCAGAGAGCAGAAACCAGCCACAGACTATGGCTTCTCCATATGCACAAGGTGGCCTGGGTGTATAGAGAGGTCATAAGCAATTCTATTATTTTCAATAAGATCATCTTTTAAACACACATTGTAAACTATGTGTAAATTGTTTTGTGAATCTCATACAGTTATGTTACTTCGGTGAGAGGCTGCTCCATCTGCTTAACACAGCATGTCACATGCTCAGCATCTGCTATTTTCCTATATTAAAAGACACCTATTATGCTATTTAATTTAGTGCAATTTTAAGTGTTACATAACATATATATAAATCTCTGGGAGCAGTGTTGTACTCAAATGTAGAGACGTTGTGAGTGTGTGTGTGTGTGTGTGCATGTGAGTGTGTGTGTGTGTAAATATGTATATAATTGCTGGCTATCTGAAAAGGTCATTCATTACCCTCCTTGCAAATACCCACTGAAAGAACTAATCTTTCTGAGGAGTGGACTTCATCTTGAATTGTAAGATAGGCCTTAAACTAAAGAAATGTTATTGCTAAACCTAATGTATCATGTAATAACTTAAAATTTTTTTTCTTATCAAGATACAAAAGTAGTAACCCTTGTTTCTCAACACAAGGACCTTTGATCCATTTGAAGTGTGATTACATAGCATACGGCAAGATTCTGAATCTGATCCTTTTATTGTTGTGTTTGTGTCACTAAACT
>NW_022965210.1:0-204 GCF_012274545.1 Fukomys damarensis
TGCGAACCTTGATTGTCAACATGATTGACTTGAAAGACACCAAGGAGATTAGTAAGGCATATTTCTGAATGGTTCTAGGTGCAACATAAAGGTGTGACTTTGGAGACAACATTTAGGCCCCAGCTCCTTTCTTCTTGGCCTCTCCCTTGCTTTCTGCTTCTTAGATGTCATGAGATGAGCAACTTTTCTCCACCATGCCTTTCT
>NW_022965211.1:0-541 GCF_012274545.1 Fukomys damarensis
TCAGCGTTTCCAGAGTGAACCGAGGTGAGAAAAATGACGTTTGTTATTCGTAACACTTGCCATTGAATAGGGCTTATGGTAAATGATTGGTTATCAGAGAGCCACAGGGAAGAATGTAGAAAGTGAGTTGGTCAGGTGGAAAATAAACCAAAGCTGAAGGTATATCTGGGGCATCTGTGTTCAAATCAGCCAGTCAATCCTCAAACTACATAGCTTTTATATCCATAAATATCTTACAGTAAATCTGGATATATAAAATATTTTAATTGGCAATGCCATAAAATGCAAATGATACAGAGTTAAAAGGGTTGCTAACTCTGTTTTTGTCTGTTGTATAGAGTCTTTAAACTGGAAAGTTTCAAATGTCCAGGCTACGAGGTATAAGAAAACAGACACCCGAACTAAAGGAACTTAACCAAAAGCTTTCGACTTGCTATGAAAAGCCAAGTCTAACTTGTACATCTGGTAAATAGCCAGGAGTCTCTTCACTGAAACATTTTCCCTTATCAATGCTGAAGTGATCATTAATTTTACATGATAT
>NW_022965212.1:0-239 GCF_012274545.1 Fukomys damarensis
AGGGCAGTGACTTTTGTGAAGCTCGGATGTGCCGTGGTTTTCCCTCAGACCGGAGCCTTGCCGTCTTGACAGAAACGCGAGGGAGGGGCCATCGCCTAGCATTAGATCTACATTTAGGGCCTGGAACGGATTCACCGTTGGGCTCTGCGTGTAGTGTAGTGTGTGACGGAGGGTATGGCTTCATGTTCATTGGACCCTGAGTTTTAGGAATGATGTAGGAATGTAAGTCCCTCCTCGAG
>NW_022965213.1:0-822 GCF_012274545.1 Fukomys damarensis
TACTTGAGCTAAATGTTAACTGTAACTCCAAAATGTAGTATACATAATAAATTGATTTATCATCCAATTGGTTTTTTAAATTGATGGTATCTTGGGGCATTTTGATTAAATATTTTTCTGCAGTTGACAGATCAGAGCATTCTGGGTGCTTGTATTAATAGCTAAACATATGAAGGGTACTCAAACGACAGTTCATCCATGTATTAATTGGTTCATCATTATTAATCAAGCAAATCCATCATTTTAGAAGACTGAGATGATGCTAGTTTCTGAAGATGCCAGAACTGGTGACACCCATGCCACCTCCCTTCCTGCTCCCAGAACTTCTCCCAAGGGTACATGGTGGGATCAATCACACACCTGTGTTCTTAGCAGTTTGCCACACTGATGTTTGAAGACAGCCCCAGTGCTCAGCACAAGGGGCCCAGTGAAATGAGCCTCAGAGCAGAGCTGTAGGACCTCAAAGCCTTCTCTCCACTTAGCAGCTGTCTGCCCCTGGGCAGCACCTTCACATACAGAAGGTGGACTGTGATCCTAACTCATCAAGGCTATTGCAAGGCCAGATGAGGTGCTGCATAGGAAGAGAACTGGAAAGCTGTGGCTGGGACGCCTGCAGGTAACCTCAGTCACAGAGTGTGGCTCACCTTGGGCTGAAGGTCTGGGAGACAAAGGGACAGATCTGCTGTCCCCTGGAGATCCAGCCCAGCCAGAGGCAGAAGCTGCAACGGGGTTACCTGTGGAGGCAGCAGGCTTCTTAGGAAAAGATGGCTGGCCAGATTTTAACTGCATTTATCTGATTTAAAAATGTTGATATTATAGGCA
>NW_022965214.1:0-227 GCF_012274545.1 Fukomys damarensis
TCTTGCATTTGTCCAACTCTCCTCAGCCGGAGAACCTGTGGAAGCATGCAGATGTTCAGTAGACTCAAGGACTCAAAGGACCTGACTGAGGAAAGGTAGATTAGGACAGGCTTTTTTTTTCCTAAATGATCTGCCAAGGATGATGACAGCTGGCACAGGGAACTTGTAGCCTACTTTTCACATCCTCTGTCACTCTGTACAGTGAGCATGCTCCACTTTGTTGAGTT
>NW_022965215.1:0-219 GCF_012274545.1 Fukomys damarensis
ATAGTAAATTTAAAACATTTTTCAGAATCCTATTGAGAGCATCATTTACCTTCAGAGCCCTAATACAAATCTGTTCCATAAGAGGTGGAAGTTCCTGAGAGTAAAAGAGAGAGTGGGAGGGTGTCAAAAGAGATCTGTGCCTGCATGAGCCTGAACAACTGAGGCAGCCGTGAAAAGTCTTCTGACATCTCCTCACATATCACCTGGAAGGATTTGAGA
>NW_022965216.1:0-296 GCF_012274545.1 Fukomys damarensis
CAATTATGTGCTCTAAAATAGAAAGAATTTCCTGCACCACCCTCCCTCGTTCATTTTTTTTTTTCTTGTTTTGGTTAGTGGACAAGATCTTGTTCAAGCCAGATCCTTTTTACTTTTTCTTTTCTTGCTACCACAGATCGAACTCAGGACTTTGAGTTTGCAAGGCAGGTGTCAGCACCACTTAGATTAATAACTAAATCCCCAGCCTCAAGTCAGGTCCTTTTTTACCTTAGCCATTACATAAATTTTAGAGATAAAACCATCATTACTATTGATAAGTTCCACTTTAGAAATAT
>NW_022965217.1:0-807 GCF_012274545.1 Fukomys damarensis
GTGTGTACTGAGATTTCACTGAGCAATCCAGGGCGTGTGAGCACACCTGGGACACCTGGAGAAATGTCAAACACCATTAGATCCCAGACTGAGTTCAACACTTTCCTTTCTCACAGTGCCATTTTACAGGGTGCTTCCAAAACAGGTGGACGCGTGATGAAGTGCTGGATTCCCTATTTGGCTAGGTCCAAATTCCATTTCAACAGTGCTGTCTGGTGACTGTTTTCCTCTGCCTGATGGATAGGGAGAAAATCAGAGACATGTGAGGTGAATTCTAGAATGGTGGGACAGCCAAATAAGGAAGAAACAGGGAAATGAGGATGGGGGAGTTGAAGGGGAGACAGCCATGGCAATAGGGATATGTGGAAGTGAGGAATGAATGAGATTTTGATGGGCCCCTGTTCCTGCAGTGGCTGAGTGGACACAGGCGTCTCTGCAGTGGGCTTGTCTCAGTTAGCACCATTCTATCATGCGGAAAAGGGGACAGGAATTTGGAGGAGAGATCTGAGGAATGGAGGGAGCCAACTGTGTGAGCTTGGTGGCCAGCTAGGGGAAAAGAAAGAAACACAGAAAAGAGCCTCTCTGAGAAGCAGGCAGCAGGGAAAGCACTTCTGTTTCAGAAACTACAGGAAAGGCTACACAAGATACTGGACCTTAACAAGCAGAGGACTGTGTCAAGGGCTAAAAGAAGGCCTGAGTAAGAGCAATTTCTTTGGAGTAAAAGCCACCCATGCAGAGAATGATCCATCCCATAGGATTCCACTCAAGCACACTTTAGACTGTGGAAACCAGAAACTGATGGGAGAA
>NW_022965218.1:0-923 GCF_012274545.1 Fukomys damarensis
ATCACAGGCATTGGCTCATTTTCCTTCTCTTGCATGAGATGCCTACCATAGCACCATCATTTCTCAGCTGAGGGTGCTGGCCACATGATGAGGATGTGGTAGAGCAGGAATTTGCATCCAGCACTGTTTGTTCTCGTGCTACACTGCCTATGAGTGTAGAAAATAGAATTGGCATTTGGAGAGACTTGATTTGGGTAAAGCAAAACTGCTTTTGAAATAGTATCCAGGGCTGAGGGATGCAGTTATTGCCCTTGTGTAGGGACAGGCCCTCTAATCAGTAGAAAAACTACATTACACCAAGCTTTTATTGAATGCAGATACTGGCTTTGATTGGCCTAGATGTGTGTCTGCAGCCAGGGAAGGTCAGGGAGAGTCGTAACTCTGTACACCGCTGTATTTCTTTATAATTACCCAAAGGAAGCTATAGGACTTAAAGACTAGGGGCACACCAGCCTAAATCAACTATAACTATAACTGTCCTCAGGGTTCCAAAGTGACCTCTTATTAAAATGATCTATAATTTTGATTAGTTTCTATTGCTCTCAGCAGAGACCAGGGCCTGTAGGCTCTGAATTCGTGTTCTCTTGCTGAAAGAGGCTGGACCGCTCAGTTGTGTGAGATGGTCCTTTGAGAGAGCAAGGGGTCAGGCCTCTAGATATAAGTTAATGTGCCCTTGCTCTTATTTTCATTATTCCAGATTGCTTCTGCAGTTACATGGTCTAATGTACTTTCAACTCATTTTCCCAAGATCTGTCCTGAGCAAGATTATGGTGGCAAGAGAGACTTCCGAGCTTTGGGTTCTACCTCATGATGGAAACACTGTAGCTATCAGCTATGGAGACCCACTGTGTGTGGCTTGGGTGTTCCATAAATATTATCTCAGTTTTTTTCTTGTTTGTGGCTTTTTTTTTTTTTTTTTTTTT
>NW_022965219.1:0-439 GCF_012274545.1 Fukomys damarensis
AACCGTGCGGCACTTACTTCACAGCAGGCACCTTTCGAAGTCAGCTGCTAGTCATTAAGTTTCTTCTTCACAGCCACCGTCCTCTCCCAGTTACAGGTCAGGAGACACCCACGATCCCAGACCCACAGACGGCGAGCTCGGGGCCAGCCTGCAACCTGGCTGTCACCGCAAGCGGTGCTCCTGCCTCGACTCACGCATGTCCCCATCCATAGCACCCTCAGATGTCCCCGGGCCGTGTGCTGCTGAACTGCGGTAGGACAAGGAGCAGGCATGGGGACAATGCAAGGACCACCGAGCCTCCCCGACACCTGTGTGCCAAGTGATTCCCCTGTACCAACTCCTTTCACCTCACCAGGGGCCCGGCCAGTGGCTGCACTGTTTTCCCTCTTAGGGCTGGGGGAAAAGGCATTCAGGTTAAATAATCTGCCCAAACCCTTCA
>NW_022965220.1:0-234 GCF_012274545.1 Fukomys damarensis
CCTTATTAATGACATGGTTACATCCCTATACATCCATCATAAAATGGAAATAATTTGAAAAACCGATTAAATGCACCTCACTTACCAAACATCACAGCTTGCCAAGACAGTACACAATGCTGGACATTTACTCTCATGATGCAGTGGTTGTCTGGGAGCTAACACTGGCCATCACTCACTCCCTAGCACCCTTAGAGAGTGTCATGCCACTAACGGCTATCCCAAAGAAATGGC
>NW_022965221.1:0-738 GCF_012274545.1 Fukomys damarensis
TCCAGCTTGTCAGCTAAATCCCAGCAATATTTGCCCCCAGTATGTGCCCCCCAGGGGTGTCCGAGAAGGAGCTGCTTCCTGTGACGTTCTGAGTTTCTGCACCCAAACGTTTGATCTCCAGTTTTGCAGACACAGTTTTCCCTGAAACTTGCCTGTCTGATGGATCTGACACCCTGCCCTGCTTTGTACTCAGGATTAGAATGGAGTGACTACCTCCCAGCTCTATTTTTGCAGGCCAAACTGGGCTTTGGTTACTTTTGTTCTTGTTTCTATATTTGTTGTTTCTGTTCTCATATTTCTGCTTTTCTTCTTTCCGCTTACTTGACATTCAATTTGCACTTCGTTTTTGAAACTATTAAGGTTGAAACTTATGCCATTGCTTTGTTTTTTTTTTATCTTTCCCTCAATACGCAGATAAACATACACTTTTATTCTAAGCTCTGCTCCAGTAACATTCCATATGGTTGATATGTATTATTTTATTTACCACTTATTAAACCATTTGTAATGTCGCTTGAAATGTCTTTGCCCCATGTGTACTTTGGAGTTGTGCTGTTTAGTTTCCAAATATTTGAGGGGGGACTTTTGTTGGTTTCAATTTAATATTGTTGTGGTCGGCAAATGTCAATATTTACTGTTATTTTATTACTTATATGTATTGACATATGCACAGAGTGTAATAATTATATTTATCATGGGGAGTCGGTACAGGCAATAACACATCTTGCTTTTTTTTTT
>NW_022965222.1:0-224 GCF_012274545.1 Fukomys damarensis
TCACTAGCTTCCAAATTGCTTTGAAAACCATAGAGCATTATGTACAGCACATTTGACTCTTATGTTGTGTAACTCCGTAGCGGGCCTGTTTTTTAGGGAGTGTGTTGGGCAATTTATTAACGTATTTACTTTAAACACAAGTATTGTCTCATTTACCTTTAAGCACTTGACGATCCAGCAAGTATAATCTTAGCCAAATTTCTTCTAAACTTCAATGTAACGGC
>NW_022965223.1:0-200 GCF_012274545.1 Fukomys damarensis
TGGAGTTTAGAAAACAGTAGCTTGGACAGGAAACAAAGTGAGACGAGGTTACTTAGGAACCAGGACAGCACTGACAAAAGAGGACAAAAAGGATTAAATGATAAAAGTAATAAGGGAAAAGAAAAAAAATATGACAAAAAGAAAAAAATGGAAATAAAGTGTTTGTAAATGGGGAGGGAAGGAGGGCGTGAAGGGAGGGC
>NW_022965224.1:0-384 GCF_012274545.1 Fukomys damarensis
ACATATCCCTTTAATTCTTATATCATTAAACATGTTTGATATGTTCAAATGTGTTTGAATGACAGTGGCAGGAAGAGATTGAACTTGAATCTTCTTCACTGATGTCGGATCCTGTCAGGTACACTATTCCACGCTGAATTAACAAAAATGAGTGGTGGTTCTAGGTGGTCCATGTATCATCATATTTTTCCCCATGCTTCATCTGTTTTACAGGTGAGGAAGTACACGCTTTCATTCTCTTTCCCACAGCTTCAGGGTTGGACTTTGGTAAGCCCTCTGACTTACGTAAACCAACCCATTAAATCCTGTTACTCTTCTTGTTCGTTTTTATTATTTCAAGGAATAATGTGAGTCTCCAAAGAAGCCAACATTAATGAAATTTCC
>NW_022965225.1:0-267 GCF_012274545.1 Fukomys damarensis
GTGGACAAGTGTGAGTGTCTGCTTGTGGACTTAATATCCATGAGTAAAGGGAAAACGTAGCCACAAATACATGAAGAAGATGGTTCTTCTTCCTGTGAGCCATGAGCTTGGAAATGATGCCCGATTATGTGCTCAAGAGCTAAGTCTCTGAAGAGCTTGCAGTTGAAATGTTGAGCAAATGATGGTGAGGAGACTGAGGAAGGGAACTCCAGGCAGAGGAGGACCTAAAGCCAGGGCAGCAAGCAGCAGGGAAGCTCAGCAGAGAGG
>NW_022965226.1:0-215 GCF_012274545.1 Fukomys damarensis
ATGGGCTTGGAGAGGCAGGCAGGAGGCAGATCGTTGTGAAGAACTGAATCTCATTCAAAGAAACTGGGAAGGGTTTCCTCATGGGAACCTCTCTCTGGAGAGAGCTTCTTTAGCCCCAGGGAACCACTTCTGCTCTACTCTTCCTGTCCAGCCCCGTGTGCAGTGACGCAACATGGGTACTTTAAAATCAGCCGTGACGGGAGGGTTTGTATCTC
>NW_022965227.1:0-208 GCF_012274545.1 Fukomys damarensis
TAAATTTAAAAATGGGTGGCACATTATTTTGTATTGATGAATATTCAGAAAAAGTTATTCATACGTACATATCTGTCTTTTAATTAGAAGTTATTATGATATATTCCAGACTCCCAGAATTCAACGTAAGAAATGAAGCACTGCCTATGTTGTCACCCTATGTCACACTCTATCATCCTACCCATTTTCCACCAAATTAACTTTAACT
>NW_022965228.1:0-247 GCF_012274545.1 Fukomys damarensis
CTATAAGAAAGTGCCATGTAATCAAATGCTCCTCCCATGCTCCTCCCCCATGGTTGTCCACACGTAAGCCCTATAAGCCTGTGCATTTCCTAACTAAAGCAGAAGCGTTCCAGAAACCTCCTTGGAGTCTCCCTGGTGATTCTGCGCCTTACCCCCCCAGTCTGAGCCCCTGAACCGAACTCCGCAGACCAAACAGCAGACGACGACAAGTTGCTATAGGAGCAATTGATGAAGCCAGTGGCGTGGA
>NW_022965229.1:0-210 GCF_012274545.1 Fukomys damarensis
GCATGAAAGAATATATCTGTTCTGTCCTGAGCTATGTGGGACTATGATGTCTGTGCTTTCCCCAGCTGTAGGAACTGCAGTGTCTGCTGGCCCTGAGCTGTGGGTGACTGTTTTGTGTGAATGCATCTAGGTTATTGGCAACTGCCGTTTCTGCCCAGCCTAACCTTTGAGAGATGATGGTGACTGTCTTAGTGTTCTAGGTGACTGTTT
>NW_022965230.1:0-1065 GCF_012274545.1 Fukomys damarensis
GTCTCTTGTGCAGGAAGGGAGTTTAAAGTGGAAAGCCTCTCTACTCCCACAAGGCAACCCGAGCAGGGGCAGAGGAGGCCCGGTTGAGTCCTAGACTCAACCTTGCAAACTCAGTGGTTTAAGGTGGAGGATGGAGGACCCAGCACCAGGCCAATCATGTCCAGAAGTGGATGTCCTCGTGCAGGTCTGGGATACTGGGACCTCCCATTACCCAAAAGACATCTCAAAATGGGGAAACTTACCCAATGTCCAGTGCAGGCCTGAAAATAGGTGGCTCAGTGTTGGCTGTGAGAATGGCACCTAGGAGGGTGGTCATAAACATCGGCTTGGGGCAGAGTTGGAGCATCTTGGTATCTGGGCTTTGGGTCCCCAAGTATTTTAACCTGTGGGCCTGGCAATCCCAGATCCCACTTCTGACGCCAATGAAAGGGAACAGCGATGCTCAACAACTGGTCAACACACACTGAGAGGTCTGACTGGAGATTTTATTCAAGGTGTGGGAGTAGAGAGAGACAGCAGAGAGAGAGAGAGTGGAGAGATAGAAGAGGAGGAGGAGGTGGAGGAGAGGGAGGAGAAGGAGGAGGAGGAGGAAGAAGAAGAAGAGGAGGAAGAGGAGGAGAAGAGGAGGAATAAGAAGTGGAGGAGGAGGAGGAGGAGGGGAGAGATGAACAAAGAAAGGAAGGCCCTTTTTTTTAGTTTTGAGCTGGGCTATTGTTTATTTATGAGGAGTGGGCTATTTTAACCTATCACAGGCCAGGTTGCCTTTTATAGGTTGAGTCCTGCAGAAGCAGGGTTTAACTTTTCTGTCTTGCTGTGGAGAAGAGGAGGAATAAGAAGTGGAGGAGGAGGAGGAGGAGGGGAGAGATGAACAAAGAAAGGAAGGCCCTTTTTTTTAGTTTTGAGCTGGGCTATTGTTTATTTATGAGGAGTGGGCTATTTTAACCTATCACAGGCCAGGTTGCCTTTTATAGGTTGAGTCCTGCAGAAGCAGGGTTTAACTTTTCTGTCTTGCTGTGGCCTTGGTGGGAGGGAAATTAAAGGGGAAAGCATGAGATCATTTTAGGA
>NW_022965230.1:1804-2361 GCF_012274545.1 Fukomys damarensis
TTTTTTTCTTTTCTTTGTGGTTCTGGTGATTGTAGGTAATGCCTTGAGTGCAAAGCTACATTCAAAAGATTTTCATGTGGTTTACTCTTGGTTATAATAGAATTCAAGATATACATTTTTTTCTTTTCTTTGTGGTACTGGTGATTGTAGGTAATGCCTTGAGTGCAAAGCTACATTCTCCCTATGTTTTATTTTTAAACAATTTTTAGAAAGAATCTCAAAATCATTAGAGTTTGCAGGCTGGGCTAGAATATGTGATCCTCTTGCCTCAGTCTCTCTAAGTGCTGGGATTAAAGCTATATGTTATCATGCCCCTCAAGTTATATGGGATTTCAAGTTAGTTAATAAGTTGGACAAATTTTTGAAGTTTGTAGTCAATCAAATCCCTAAGATACAAATGTAAAAGAGCACTCTAACATATGTATGAGAACTTTATGTTAAAAAAAACACTAAATGGATCATTAAGGAAATTACTGAAGAGAAAACAAAATAAATGCTGTGCTCATGGAAATGGCTGATAACTTGTTTGCTTGCTAGTGTCCTCAATGGTAGACAGC
>NW_022965231.1:0-576 GCF_012274545.1 Fukomys damarensis
CTTTCTATACTGATTTGATCTTCATAGTAGCTAGAAGATAGTTCTTGCCATTATATCTATTTTATAAATGAGGAAACTGAGGTAGTAGTAATTTGCCCAGGGTTACACATACATTGATAGGGCCTGGATTTCAGCCCGGTTGACTTATCTCCACAGTCCATTTTCATATTGTACTATGCTGAACTTGAATCTTTTCCACGGCTATCCTATTGGCTAAATTTTTGGAATGCAGTTGGGTCATTAAGTTGATGTTTTTTGTGTCATTTCTAAGCATCCAGTCTTTATCATGAGCGTGTTGTTTGTATATGTCCTGAGATCAGATATGTTACTCAGAAAAACTAAGGTCATTTTAAGATACGAGAAAATACCCATTTTGTTGATTGGAAAGGATTTTACAAGCTTGTTTTCATTAAACATGGAAAATATATATGCAGAGCTTCATATAAGAAACTCCCTTGGAATTTTATGATGTGATAATTTTTAGCTACAGACCTCTAATGAAATTATGTTGTCATTGCCAGGCGTGGTGGCGCACGCCTGTAATCCCAGCACTTGGGAGGCTGAGGCAGGAGGATC
>NW_022965232.1:0-233 GCF_012274545.1 Fukomys damarensis
CGCTTTGATGTAAAGGTCTGGGAAGAGAAGCTGTGTTCATCTGCAGGCAAAGGTTACTAAGTGCAGTGGACCCTGGTGTTACGACTGGTCTGACATACCAACAACTTGGGTTATGACTGGAATTTTAATTTTAACTTACAAACAAAATCTTGAGTTATGACCCAAATGCTGGCCGCTTATGCTTCTAGATGGTCTTAGATATGGATTTAAGCCTTAAAGAGTTCTGGAAGGAA
>NW_022965233.1:0-200 GCF_012274545.1 Fukomys damarensis
GTGTGGAGTTTTTGCCCACTCTAAGATTTTCTGCAAGCCATGTTTTATGTGTTTGTTTGGTTTGGTTTTCATTGTTGTTTTTTTTCTTTCTTTCTTTCTCTTCTTTTTCTTATTAGAAGACAGACACAAGGCACATCGATCACAAGGTGGCACACAGGGAACTTGTCACCTCCTAGGGAGATCCAGGACAATAGAAGCCA
>NW_022965234.1:0-2473 GCF_012274545.1 Fukomys damarensis
TCTATCATTTCTTGGTACTGGAAATATCCAAAATCCTGTCTTGTAACTGTTTTGAAACCTAACCATTAGTGTGGCCCACCGTACTTACCCCACTGTGCTGAGAACATGGAAATTTATTCCTCCTGTACCGTGTTCCTGTTACCTACCTTCTCAGGTTCTGGTAACCACTGTTTTCCTCTCTACTTCTTTAAGGTCAACTTTAGTTTGCAAATATTCACTTACGTTTTCTGAACTTTTGCTAGTTTCTTAAAGCCGAAACTTGTTTTTACTTTTTTGCCCGTACGGTAAGATCTGTTCTTTTTAGCGTACAGTTCGATGGATCTTGACAAATGCATGAAGTGTGAGACCACAGCCACAATTAACGATACAGGACAGGGGCTGGGGTGTGGCTCAGTGTTAGCACATAACATGTACTTAGCATGTACTTAGCATGCACTTAGCATGTACACAGCCCTGGGTTCCATTCCCCGCACCAAACACAGATGTAGAATACCTCCCCTTTTCCTGCCACTTTCTAGGTAGTGCTTTTCCTTCTCCCTTCTTCTAACCCATGTCATCCCATGGCTTTTCACCATCCCTTCCATTTTGCCTTTTCAAAAAGTCATCTAAATGGAATCATGTAGATTAGCTTTTTAATATTAATCGTTTCCATGCATCATAATGCCTTTGAAATTCATTCATGTTGTTGAATAGGTTAACTTCGTTTCTTTTTTGTTGTTGAGTCTGTTGTGCCTACCACCGCGGTTTATCTGTTTCCCATTGGAGAGACATTCAGTTGCTTCCGGGCTTGGGCAATTCATGTGTAGATTTTTGTGTGTATACAAGTAGGTCTTCACTTCTCTCAAGTAAAACCTAGCGTAGGATGCTGGGTCGCATGGTGAGTGCAGGTTTCATTTTGTAAGACATTGCTGAACCTTCCTGAAGTGGCTGTCCATTTTTCTTTCCCCCCACAAATCCCAGTTGCTCTGCGTGCTGGCCAGTGCTCAGGATTATGGGTCATATTTATTTCAGCCATTCTGATTGGTGTGTAGCAGCCTCGCATTATGGTTTTAACTTACATTTCCCTAATAACTGGTATTCCTGAGCATCTTTTCATGTACTTACTTACTATTTAGATGTCATCTTTGGTGCTCATTCAAATCCTTTCCCATTTCAAAACTGAGCTGTTTTCTGATTGTTGAATTTTAAGAATTTTTTGTCTCTTGCCCCGTCTGTGATTGTCAGATGTTTTCTGCCAGTGCCTGGCCCTGTTTTCTTTATCTTCATGGTGTCTTTCATGGAGCCAAAGCTTTTTATTTTGAGGCAGTCTAAACTATTTTTCCTTTCAGCAATCATCTTTTGGGTGTTGTTTCTAAGAACTGTTTGCCTATGCCAAAGCTACAGCAATTTTTATCCTGTGGTGTTTTTGTTTTGTTTTCTCCAAATTTGTGGGGGTTTTCTTTTGTGCTTTCTACAAATATTGGGTCTTCTGATTTCCATTTGGTCTTTTTGGGTTTTTTCCCCCCTTTAGTTTTTTGAGACAGGGTCTCACTGTGTAGTTGCGACTGACTTGGAACTCACTATGTAGCCCAGGCTGGTCTCAAACTCACAGCGATCCTCCTGCCTCAGCTTCCTGAGTGCTGGAACTACAGGTGTGAGCCACCACACCCGGCTCCTGATTTCCATTTGGGTCTTATTTTTCATTTTGAGTTAAATTCTGTGTCAGGTATGACATATAGATTTTTACTTTTTTGCGTGTGGATATTGAGCTGCATCTGTACCTTGGCCAAAAATCAATGGATGTATTTCTCTTTGGATTTTCTACCCTTCCCTTCATCTGTGTTCCTACCCATTAGGGAATAGCACATTGTCATCTCTACTCTAGCCATATGGTAGATCTTGAAATCAGGTGATGTGAGCCCCCCCATGTCGTTCTTTCTCAAAATTGGCTATCCTAGCTTCTTGCTTTTTCATACAAATTTCAGAAAAAGTGTCAACATCTGCCACACACACGTGTGCGCGTGCACACACACACACACACACCCACACACACACACCACTGGCATTTTGATTGAGATTGTATGCAATCCGTATCAAATGGCTGAGGGATGAGACCACCCGAGCAGGCTAGTGGGAAGCAAAGAGACACAGATGTTTTCACCTGAGAGGAGGTGCACTGAATCTGATGAGCAAAGGAAAAGCAGAGAGCTTTACCGCGGACTGGGAGAGGGGTCTGGCACATCTGTCACCTGCCGGGGTTGGTGCAGACATCTGTGGTGGAGGTCCGTGCAGCGGTCAAGGCAGGGAAGGTGTCATATGCTGTACTTGTGTGGTCTTCTCTCTTCTGTGACATCTCGTTCAACTCGGGGACAGCACAGCCTGCATCTGGTCTGGGGGAGTGGCAGGTCTTGCTGGGGGCTGCAGTTTTTCGATTTTTCATATCTGTTAAACTGTAGAATTCAGCAGCATATTCATTAACCATTTCATGACCGGA
>NW_022965235.1:0-800 GCF_012274545.1 Fukomys damarensis
CATAGATGAAATTAAAGAAGAAATTAGACAATTTCTCCAATTAAATGATAATACCAATACAAAATACTGGAATTTATGGAATTCAGTAAAAGCAGTCCTATAAGGGAAAATTATAGCAGTAATTATCAGAAAAATAAGATGACCTCAAATAAATTACCTAAAGGTTGAACCTCAAGTTTCTAGAATAAGAAGAGCTAATCAAGCTGAAAGATCATACAAGGAAGGAAATTATATGGATTAAAGCAGAAAATGATGCAGTTGAGACTAAGAAAACAATATGAAGAATCAGTGAATTAAAGAGCTGATTCTTTGAAAGATTAAACAAAATCAATAAACCTTTAGCAACCTTATCAAAAAAGGAAAGAAAAGCCTCAAATCCCTGCAGTTAGGAATGAAAAAGGTGAAACACAGAAGATTTTGCAGAATTCCAGAAGATCATTAATACCTATTTTGAGAATCTATATTCTAATAAGATGGAAAATATGGAAGAAATAGATTCCTAGATACATATGAATTTCCAAAGCTGAATCAAGAAGATATAAAGAATCTAACCCAATATCAGTCAATGAAATTGAAGATATAACTAAAAACCTACCAACAAAGAAAAATGCAGGTCCTTATAGATTCAATGCTGAATTCTGCAAGAAATTTAGAAAAGATCTAGTGCCACTACTCCTCAAACTCTTTAACAGAATTGAAAGGGAAGCAATACTCACAAACTCATTCCTGGTAGCAAGCATTACCCTGATACCAAAACCAAAGAAGGATTTAAGAAAAAAAAAAAAAAAAAAAAAAAAAAA
>NW_022965236.1:0-213 GCF_012274545.1 Fukomys damarensis
ACTTCACATTGATGAAACTGACCGCTTTAGCTTTAAACGGCTAAGCGGCGAGAGAAGCTGTTTTCCGGGGAAATCACCACTTTCAACGGCAGAAGCCTTGGGCAAAGGGTGTTTGTGTTCTAACTTCAAACTGAGCCTATCCCCAAGTATACACAGTTCTGGAGGCTTGTGTGCACTCAGAGCTTCTAGGCACTCCCTTAGGCCTGAAGGGCT
>NW_022965237.1:0-222 GCF_012274545.1 Fukomys damarensis
ATAAATTGTTAGGGGACTTTTGTGGTGGTGTGTATTCTTAAGCAAATTCGCTGCAGACAGTTCACCTCCAAGAGGGAGGTTAACGATAGCAAAACACGATAGTATTTATGAACCAGTATCCTCACAAGACTTTGGGTTTGGGGAGTGAAGAAAAGGGGATGAAGAGGCATCTGTTTTATTCCTATAAACCACCTCTTGTCAAAATCATGTTTTGTTTTTTTG
>NW_022965238.1:0-419 GCF_012274545.1 Fukomys damarensis
GAGGAAGAGTTGACAATCATAAACATATATGCACCAAATATAAATGCCCCCAACTATATAATAGAAATATTAAGTAACATGAAAAATCAAATAAGCACTAATACAATTTTACTGGGAGATTTAAATACCCCACTATCACAAATTGACAGATCATCTAGGCAGAAAATCAACAATGAAATAATAGAACTGAACCAAGCTTTGGAACACACGGACTTAATAGATGTTTATAGAGTATTCCACCCCAAAAAATCAGAATATACATTCTTTTTGGCTGCACATGGATCATTCTCCCAGATAGACCACATATTGGCTCACAGAACAGGTCTAAAAAAATGCAAAAGAATTGAAGTAATCCGCTGTATATTATCAGATCATAGTGCAATCAAACTGGAGATCAATAGCACAAGAAACTGTAGAAA
>NW_022965239.1:0-1481 GCF_012274545.1 Fukomys damarensis
GCAGTGCGTTGACCAATTCCATTCTCTGTTTGCTCCATGACCAGGTTTGGCAGGTTGGTGAATGTCGACAGGCATGTTTGGTGAAAGGGGAGGGAGAAGTAGTGAGAGAAAGAGACAGAGCAGAGAAAACCAGAGAGAAAAATGGCAGAAGATCAAAGGACACAGATCCTGACAGTAATAAAAGCCCGTTTAATTCATTTGCAGCCTTGAAGCAGCTGCTGAGTGCCTGGTTTCAAATTCTCATGAAGTGTCCACTGAGGGGTTAGGGATATTGTCTTCTTATGCAAAATTTAACATTTGCTTCGTTAGCAGGTTCCATCATATTTATAAGAGTTATGACACATTCATTTCAGCTCATAAGTCTATCATAAAAGAGGAAATGTATTTTTAATGTGTTTTTGGGAAAGCACAGATGAGGGGCCTGGGCAGCACCAGCCCCCTTAGGATATTCCTGCCAGTCTTTTATTACTCAAAGATTTAAGAGGCTGCTCCCAGAGCTAGGCATCCTGATCGCTTTTCATATTAGTTTGTTTTGTTTTGAGGAAGCTTTTTAGACTGGGGAAGCCAAGAGTGGCATTTAGTTTTGAGTACTTAGGATCTTTAGGAGTCCTCCTATTTATTCTCTTTGATCATACATTTTCCCTTCCTTTTGCCTGTTGTTGAAAGTGCCTGGTAAGGAACAGAAGCTGAGTTTGAGTCTGTGAAACTAGGAAAAATCTATGCCACTTCCTGGAATAGGCCGCCTTGGAGAGGGAAGGGATTGTGGGGAAGATTTGGGTGGGCTTGGGGTATATTCTAGACTCCGTTCTTCTTCCTTCTGCCTATACATTTCCCTTCTTGGGATCAAAGGAAGAAAATAGCTCCAGGTACCTGCAAAATAAGTCAGTTGTCTCAAGGAAATTCATTTTTAAGGGTTGTAGCGTTTTGGCCTTGGATGTTTAGTGACCTGCTAGTGTGCCGGTTGGTTCATTGGGTGCTGATTGTTGAAAACAGAACCAGCCCTGAGGACTTCTCCCTTTCCCAAAACTCATCCTGTACTTTTTAGGAAGGAAGAGGCCTGTGATGTTCTTTCACAGCTCAACCTGGCAAGACAGGAACATCTGTAGTCTTCCCCAGAGCCTGGCTTACCTGGCAGCTCCCAGCTCACAGTCCTCAGCACCCCTCAGGGAAGTTCAGCAGTCAACCTCAATGAAGATCACCTGTGTTACCTGCAGGATGAAAGACTGTCACACACATAAAAACAGGAGATACTTACTCCAGAAAAGATTCACATCTCTGTGGGAAACAAATATGGTCTATGTGAACCACCAACAATCCTAGAAGTGGGTCCCAACCCTCTCTTGGGAGGTCACCAGACCATATTTGGTGGAACTGTTGCAACAGCTCTCCCTGCTTCTGTGAGGGCCACCAGCGTCATGCTGGGCTGTTGTCCCCTGCTCCCCTCCAGCCCAAATGTGGGCACAGGTTGTGCCCCTCTGAGG
>NW_022965240.1:0-205 GCF_012274545.1 Fukomys damarensis
CAAAGAAGACAGGAAAGAAGCAATAGGCCTGGTAATGTACACATTGTATTATCTTCTGATAACGGCATATTTTTGAAAAATAATGATATACCATAAAAACCATATTCTGTGATTAAGTTACATACAAATGAATGACACACACGAGCAAAGCTTAGGAAGGATCACAAAAACAAAAGCAGTAGTTGAATATTTTGCTACACATCTT
>NW_022965241.1:0-297 GCF_012274545.1 Fukomys damarensis
TAATCAGGAAGGTGTCACATGGTGTTGTGGTTTGGGTCTGAATGTCCGCCCAGAGCCTCATTCGGTCAGAGGTAGCTGAATCTGGGATGTGTGATGCTGTGATTACTAAACCCCTGCATGTAAGTGAGTGGCCTAGCACCGCCCTAATCCAGGAAGGCTGGGTGGGATAAAAGGGGCAGGAAGACACCGTGAAGGTCCCTTGTTACTTTAGCTGTCTTCTGCTTCCATGAACCGTTTTTCCTCTGCCGTTCTGCCTTGGAGCAGCTGATTATGGACTGAAACCTCTAGGAACTGTAA
>NW_022965242.1:0-256 GCF_012274545.1 Fukomys damarensis
GTCTGTGGTACTTGAAACATACGGTACTAGTACATGAGCTCAGTGGAAGTTTTTCTTGACATATTTTACTCACCTTCTCTTGTCTGAGACACAGTACCTCATATCCAAGTCTTAGAGAAGGCGTTTATTATAGCTCCAGTTTAAGTTCAAGGTCTAACAGCCCCAAAGAAGAAACAGTAGGCAGAGATGCATAGCAGAGGAAGAGCTTCTAATGTCATGGCAGTCCGAAAGCAGAGTGTGAAGAGAGAAACAGGGA
>NW_022965243.1:0-241 GCF_012274545.1 Fukomys damarensis
GACAAAAATCATCACACTCATTATTTCAAAACCCACTACAATGCTGTAGAATTCAGAATAATACGATTCTGATACATACATCAAGGAATAGAATCATGAGTACAGAGATACATGATTAACCGATTTTTGACATGAGGGCCAAGACAATTCTGTAAAGAGAAATAATAGTATTTTTAATAAACAGTGCTAGGGTAACTATGGAAATCTATGTGTATAAGAATGAATTTTGTTTCCTACCTCA
>NW_022965244.1:0-932 GCF_012274545.1 Fukomys damarensis
AAAAAACAAAAACAAAAAAACAAAGAAAAGAATAATATCCAGAAAACAGCAAAGTTCTGTTGCCATTGTGGTACCTGGCACCATTTTTTTTTATCATCTTAATTATCACCTGGAAAGAGAACAGTCTAGAGTAATATCATTAAAAATAGCTCTGATAAAACACGGTTACTACTATGTATCATAAAGCAGGGACAAGATATTTTACATTCACAGAGGTATGATACAGTACTGTCCTACATCAATAATACTAGAATCAGTTTTGGTTTGAAATTTTCTTTGTCTGCAAATAAGATTGCTACCCCCGCTTTTTTCTGGGCTCCTGTCACATGGAGAATTGTTTTCCATCCTTTCACTTTCAGTCTATGGGCTTCTTTTTGCACTAGGTGTGTTTCTTGTATACAACATTGTTGGATTTTGCTTCTTATTACAATTTGCCAGTCTATTTCTCTTGATTGGTGAGTTGAGGCCATTGACATTGATGGTTATAACTGATGTGTACTGATTTATTATTGTCCTGTTATTGGCCTTTTTATGACTCTTTTTCACCTTCTCCTTTTAGTTTCTTGCCTTGCCTATTTGATTTGCTCTGTTGGGCCTCATGGTGTTGTTGCCTTCATTGTCTTTTTCTAGGATATTGTTTAGAATTGCTTGTAGCACTGGTTTGGTATTCATGTAGTTTCTCAGGTGTTCTTTGTCGTGGAAGTGTCTTATTTCCCCATCCATTTTGAAAGAGAGTTTTGCTGGATACATCAGTCTAGGTTGGAGGTTGTTCTCTTTTAGTACTTGAAATATCTCATTCCAGGCTCTCCTTGCCCCAAGAGTTTGTGTTGAAAAGTCTGCTGTAGTGGGTTTTCCTTTTGCATGTGATTTTTCTTTTCTCTTACTGCTTGTAGTATTTTGTTCTTCTGTTGGGTTTCTTGGATCTTGATTAT
>NW_022965245.1:0-1081 GCF_012274545.1 Fukomys damarensis
CCACCTTATTCTCCAGGGTATACGATCTTGTAATCTGTTTTCTTTTTACATCATCATAGTCAGGTTCTATGGCTTCTAGCCAAGAATATTTACGAATAAGATATTTTTTTAAGAGGGGGAAGATCCTTCAAGAAAATTTCATTTTCCATGGTTTGCTATTTGTAAAATAAACTGGCTTCTAATTTAAGGAATGCTGGAAATGTAGGGTGTTGTGTTAGAATGATGGCACAGTGCAGTCAAACCTAAAAGAATAATCTGGTAGAATTACCACAAGAAGATTATGCTGTGTAATGATGCAAGGAAAGTCAGTACATAGAGTTGAACATTAGAGTGTAATTGAGATTGGTCAGACCAATGTTGATAAATGAAGAGTTAAAAATGTCAGGTGGGACAGCAGAAACCTCAGGAAGCAGTATGGGAAATTATGAATTTAGACGATGAATTTGTTTTTAGTTATAATTAAATCACAACTCCAGTCTGAGACATGAAACAGCACACGGATTCCACTGTAGAATAAAACTGATGTAGCACTGGGCACACCAATAACCAGACCTTCATCATAACCAGAAACCTATGAAATTCTGACTTCTGGACCATGTGGAATATTTAAATGTCTGCCAAACAATGTCCCTTGTTCTAAGCCGTGGGATTCTCTGCCTTCGTTGGCATGGGTTTTCCCTGGTTGTGTTTTCAGGATACTCTGAAGGACATGAACAATCACCTTATAACAGAAGGGACACAATCCTCATTCATTAGATTAAGTGCGCCTCAATTATGTTTCTTGTTCTCTTGTTGTTTGTTTTGCCTTTCCTGTATTTGTTTTCGGACACCTTAAAAACATGAGTCAGGATCACTTTTTAGGTGTCGGGAAGGTGGGTAAAAGGAAAGAAAGGGTTGGTAAGAAGGCACACAGAATTTGGCTTTTATTCCTTGTGTGTGTTAAACTACATTGAGCTTGAATTTTATCCAAAGGTGTAAGCTTTGCATATGTTGGACATTTGTCTTCATTTTTATGTTTAATTGGTCCACACATATGCATGGTCAGTTGGCACAGTCAACACTATTTTATTTATTTTCAGTG
>NW_022965246.1:0-484 GCF_012274545.1 Fukomys damarensis
CAGATGATATAGTTCGCACAGGGTGAGGCTGATGTTTTTGTGACAAAGTACAGAGCTGTGGTTCATCTCTAGGAATGCCATCTCCATGACAAAGTGTAGGGCTATGGTTAATCTTTACAGGAATCATCTATCTCCTCTACCTGGAATGTTCACACTTGGTGTTTGTTCCTGATCATTGTCCTGAGTAAACGCTGCCTTTTTCATGACCTTGGGCCTTTCTTTTTTTTTCTCAAGAGGGTGAGCTTAACCTTCAACTAAGATGGTGTCCAAACTGGCATTTTACGCCTGACACTCTATCAGACTTAGAGGGCAGATCCCTAGACCAAAAAATACAATCACTGCTTCCTGGCTGGTGACTGCTGGGGACTGAGTGTCCTGCCTGTCCCTAAGCAGGGTTAAGAGGAGGTGGGACCCCCAGTGGGTCCTTCGGTTTCCAAAGCAACCAATGTAGAGATATCTTCTGCCTCTAGGAATATTTTCAACT
>NW_022965247.1:0-550 GCF_012274545.1 Fukomys damarensis
CCACAAGAGTGGAGGTCAGGGTTAGGAAAGTAGGACTTGTGACATTCCTTTCATTTTTAATTTCTTTATAATCATATGATTTTAAAAAAATTTAGGCCTTAGGGCCTTGTGAATGTTACCTTAGTTTAAATATCTGGTCTCATCCTGGGAGGTGGCTAAGCACCTCTGACACTTGTTAATTTTAAACTGGGGCTTGGTGTCCTTAAGCTTTAATGGTAAAACCTGTAGTATTTTGTTCTGAAAAACAAGCAAAGCAAAGCAAATTTCAGAAGCAAAAGACAGTGGTTATTCTATATTTCCTTAACATTTTGTAGGTTTTCAGACTATTTACAGAAGTTCTATCAATAGCTAAATGGATGCATATTGAGGCAATACTCTCAAGCAAAATAAATAGGAAATACATCTTTAAATATCAAATTGTCTCTTTGGTGTGAGAAGCTAAAAGCATAAATGAGGACCAGAATGTATAACAGATAATGTGAAATAGGAAGCAAAGGTTCAAAGGGGAATGGGAAGTAGGAGGAGTGGGGAAAAGGAAAGAAGGAAAAAA
>NW_022965248.1:0-244 GCF_012274545.1 Fukomys damarensis
ATGAAGGAAAATTTTAGACTCTAAATTAGGGTAGTCATGATATATAGCTTTATAAAGCTACAATTTGATTCAAGAATAGTGCTTAGAAATCATTAATAAATAGGAATTTTTTTTCCTCATTTGGTTTATTGGTACTTTTTAGTTATACAGTACAGTTACATTCATCATTGGGTTCTTGTACCTTTACTTGACAGGTCTTGGCACGGGGAAAAAATAAATAGGAATCTTAAATGACTTTACTTGA
>NW_022965249.1:0-337 GCF_012274545.1 Fukomys damarensis
AGTCACTTTATTACCTTTTTTTAGAACCATGCATACTTGAATTTTCTTCTGTATGAAAATATGCCAAGTTTCTACATTTAATAATTTAAGCAAAAATCCAGTATACATTCATGTGGTTTGCATATATTTATTGCTTTTCTTTCTTTACATTTAGTAGTTTATTATTTGATTAAATTCTTAACTTCAGTTGGAGCTAGGCTGAACTAAAATTATTTTATCGAAATAAATGAATACTGCAATGTCACCAGTAGATATGAGAAAGAATACCTTGCCATTTTATGATTTCTAGACACTGCATGGTCATTCTCATCAAAGTCAAGCTATAGATCTGTGCTGT
>NW_022965250.1:0-286 GCF_012274545.1 Fukomys damarensis
ATTTTAAGCATTTTTCCAACAAACAATACATTGCCAGTTTTTACCCTTAAAATATGTCCCCTTGCCTCAAACATTTTTGTTCTTACCATTTTCTGAATTAATTCATGGAGTCCCATCTCATAAGTGTATTTAGTTTCACTGTCATTGCTGCCTTAATATCTTGCAATCCAAATTTTATCTTTCATGGTAATTTTGATTTTGTTAAGAGTCAGAAGTTGAACAGCAGATCTGGTGCATAAGGGGATGTGAACATACTGCAGTCATGTGTGTGTGTGTGTGTGTGTGT
>NW_022965251.1:0-220 GCF_012274545.1 Fukomys damarensis
ACCACGGGAAATTCGAAGGATTACCATAGGGTCTACCGATCCATTTCTGGATGTATTTTGAAACGAATGAAATCAGGATCTCACAGGGGTCTGCACTCCCATGTTCTCTGTAGCATTATTCACAACAGACAAGATACAGAACTAACCAAGTGTCCAGCAGAGGATACATGGATAAAGAAGATGCGAAATAAAAACATACCCATCGTATACACTAAAATGT
>NW_022965252.1:0-801 GCF_012274545.1 Fukomys damarensis
CTTGTCAACATAGTTCAAAGGTGAGGGTCACAATGTAACAATAATAAGTTTGAAGGGTCTTAACTCCAGCTCCTTTCCTTCTAATTTAGGAGCTCTATGAGCTGGATAACAGATTTCTGAGGGTCCTTAAACCTGCCACTACTGTGGTTTATGAAATGCTACATAAACATCAAATACGCACTTGGACAGAGGGAAGGGCTAGCTATATACCTATAATCCGATTTTTAAACCATACTTAGCCCCTCAGGGCTAAGAACAATACCCTGCGGCTCCCCTGCCAGTGCCTGACTCCACCCAATCAGTCTTAAACTAAGACTGCTGTTCACGAATAGAAACTCAAAGGCCACCTTGTACTAAAAGCCAGGGTTCGTTTCCTTATCATTTAACTTGTTTTCTTCATTTTCTTTCATACCTCCAAAATAGTGTTTGACATATAGTAAGAGTTTAAACAGAATGTTTATTACACAAATGGAATTAATTAATCTGAGTTGTATTTATTAGTCACTGATAAGAAACAAACAAAAACCCTCAAAAATAACTAATAAAGGCAAGTCTAATTGTGAGGCTGATGATTCCTAACTTTTTAACTGAAAATAAATAATGGAAACCACAGCAACAGAAGCAATTCAGTGTGTATAGACAGAAAAAAGGCAAACAAACAACCCTGAAAAAGTAGCTACCCAGTATTTCCCTGCTTGATTAAATCATGTCTGTGAATGCTCTCTGCAAAGTCCCCTCGCAGAAGGGAGTAGCAGAGGAGGAAGTAGGGTACTGCGCTGAGTGAGTCAAAAGCACAACACA
>NW_022965253.1:0-485 GCF_012274545.1 Fukomys damarensis
ACTGTATTCCTTTTTGTTTGTAGGTCTCTGCCTGGCAGAGATTGAAACACTGTTGTGAGCACAATACTAGAAAAGCCTTAAGGCCTTAGCGAGTGCATAGCAGCTCTCAGTTCTCACAAACCTCCAGAAACCTGCATATTTGGGGATAAGTTCAATTTGAAGTTAGAGCACAAATGCACTCTAAAGAGTGCTTTGGCAGTTTAAACTGCAGTTTTCCCCGGGAAGCAGCTTCTGTCACCGCTTTGCCATTTCAAACCAAAGTTTTTTATTTCCTGAATGGGAAGTACTTCACAGACAAAGGTGCTGCAACGCTGTGAGTTTACCAGTGAAGATGTACACCTTACGGAGTAAAACTGTATTTCTTTTTGTTTGTAGGTCTGTTCCCGGCAGAGACTTCAACACTGTTGTGAGGCACTTTTGTGGAAAAGCGCTTAAGGCCTAAGTGAGTGCCTTGCAGCTCTGAGTGCACACAAGTCTCCAGAATC
>NW_022965254.1:0-4794 GCF_012274545.1 Fukomys damarensis
AGGGACAAGGGGAAAAAATGAGAACCAAGACCTGTCATGTAAAGGTAAAAGATCCCAATGATGGATGTAACTGCACTGTATACCTAAATGTACCAATAAACTAAAAAAAAAAAAAAAGTGATCTGCATTTTAAAATATGTTCAAACATTGACTCTAGCAACTTCCAGGATTCCCAGACATACTAGTGAGTCTGCTTGGTCAAAAATGTTTTTGTAAGTGCTGGAGATTTAGCTCAGTGGTTCTTCCAACAGCCTCGCAAGTGCAAGGACCCAAGTTCGATCCCTGGTACCAAAAAACAAAAAAAGGAAAGCAAGCTGGGCATGGTGACGCACGCCTGTAATCCCAGCACTCAGGAGGCTGAGGCAGGAGGATCGCTGTGAGTTCAAGACCAGCCTGGGCTCCATAATGAGTTCCAGGTCAGTCTCAACTACATAATGAGACCCTGTCTCAAAAAAACAAAAAAACAAACAAAAAAAGTTTTTGTACTATCACACATTATTTGCTTTTCCTTTTTTTTTCTTTTTCTTTTTTTTTTTCCGTACTGGGGATTGAACTCAAGCCCCTGTGATTGTGAGGCAGGTGGCAGAACCACTGAGCCAAACCCCTGGCCTCTGCCTTATTGTCATTCTTTCAATAGATTGATTGATTGATTTATGTGGTACTGGGGATTAAATCCAGGCCTTCACACTGAGCTACATCAAGAGTTCTTTTTTAGTTTTTTGAGACAGAGGATAAGTTGCTAAGGCTGGCTTCCACTGGAAATCCTCCTGCCTCAGCTTCCCAGATTCCTGGGGTTACAGGCATGCACCACCATTCTTTTCTTTATTTTTTCATTAGTATATAGTACAGTTTTTCAGAGGTTATCTAACCTGTGATATTGCAGCAGATTATGAATCCAGAAGTAGATATGAAAATCCGACTTTTCAAAATTAAACCAGGCATTAATGAGATTGACAAAATAATTTGTTTTTTGTTTTTAGAGACAGAATCTCACTATGTAGCCCCAGATGGCTTAGAAATCACAGCAATCTCCTGCCTCAGCATTCCGAGTGGTGAGATTACAGGTGTGTAATGCCCAGCTGAGATTGGCAAAGATACTAATGCCACTATTCTAATTAACTTTTTAAAAAAATATGGCTACTTTTAAAAATTGTGTAATTACATTAACATCTCATAAGCATTATTTTTAGTGAACAAATAAATGTCTATAACTTGTCTCTGGTCTCATTTCCAGTATTCACGTAACCCGCTTGGACTAAGTCTCTGGTGTCTGCAGTGGTTTCCAAGAAAGTAAGGTGATCCTGTGACCAGTCGGTTTCAGCACTGAGCCAGGCACTGTCGCACATTCCTGTAATCCCACCTCTCAGGGAGGGAGAGGCAGGAACTGCTTAAATTTGGAAATTTGGCAACTTAATCCAGTCTCAAAATTAAAAGGTGAGTCAGCTGGCATGTAGCCCAGTGCAAAGCCTTGGGTTCAATTCCCAGAATCACACACACACACACACACACACACACACAAAGAGTTTGGGGAGTGATGATCTAAGATGATAGCCATGGATTGGTAGTGGTTGGATTTATTTCTCTTCTGAATCTAGACTCCATTGGTAGGGCATACATTCTTGAAACAGAGTTAAGAATAAAGCGATAGTTTCTGTTTTTTTTTTCTTCTTCTTCTTCTTCTAGAAGTGGGGATTGAACCAAGGGGTGCTTTACTGCTGAGCTACACACCCAGCCTTTCATTTTTCATTCTGAGACAGGGTCTCACTAAGTTGCCCAGGCTGGCCTTGAACTTACAATCCTCCTGTCTCAGGCTTCCCAGTAGCTGGGATTACAGTTGGTTCATAGTTCATATGCCAGGCTTGGTAGACTCATTCTTGAAAAACAAGCACTGGAGAAGGAGTCCTGGCTAGGGGGCTTCAGCAGATGTGAATGGTGGTGTCTGAGCCAAAGTTCAGAACTTTGAGAAGCAGGCTGGCAAGAGTCAGGAGTTTTCTTCATGGGCAAGTACGTGCGTGGATCACGAAGGGCAGCGTCTCATCTAGTCCTCCCACCACTCCAGCCAGACACTGAGGAGCTCCTCACGTCTCACGTAGCAAGGCACCCGACTCAGTTCACCCAGGTTGCAGGTGAGGGGCTCAGTGTGAGCCAGGTCTGACCTGGAGTCTACACTTATCCCAGGACCCTAGTTAAACTCACTTTAGCTCCCACAGACAAGAAAATAATGAAGAGCTTTAGGTAAAAACAAAATTTAAAATACATAAAGAGCAGGTCGGTGCTGTACAGAGGCCTCAGTTCCCGAGGAGCCATAGGAGCTCTGCAAGAGGGACCAGCCCTGCCCAGAGCCAGCAGTGGCCTGGCCAGGAACCTTCTTGGGGAGGGAGGAGGGCAGCAGCAGGTTGTCAGCCTTCTCAGGGGACTGTTAGTATTTTAACAC
Source organism: Fukomys damarensis (assembly GCF_012274545.1). Classification (NCBI taxonomy): domain Eukaryota; kingdom Metazoa; phylum Chordata; class Mammalia; order Rodentia; family Bathyergidae; genus Fukomys; species Fukomys damarensis. The sequence goes on from NW_022965254.1 coordinate 2,435, forward strand.
CATGCAGCAGCAGCCCACAAGCAACTGATAGCCAGATTTAGCAAAGAGCTCAAGATACGCTCCTCCCATCTTGGATTCAGAAAGGGATTTTCTCTAGCTTCTTTCCTTTGTCCTCTCCCTTCGTTCCTCCCCATTCCCCCCACCCCCCGAACGAGGAATCAAACTCAGGACCTTGTTCTTGCCAGGCAGGCGAGTCCCTGGCCCCTTACTTTCTTTTATCGACATAATAATTGCACATATTAACCTGGTGTGGTGGTGCACATCTGTAATCACAGCACCTGGGAGGCTGAGGCAGGCGGAATGTTGCAAGTTCAAGGCCAGCCTGAAGTACATAGTGAGACCGTCTCAAAACAACAAAAAACAAGTTGCACATAATCATAAGGTACTATGTGATGTTTCGATATACACACATTACATAATGTTCAAGTCAAGGTGAGCATATCTAAAAGCCTTTCCATGTATCATTTCTTTGTGATTAGAGAAGTTATTTTCAAAAGCAGAGAAGCTAGATTTTACTTTTGCTGTCCCCCCACCCCCCCCAGGTACCAGGGATCGAACTTGGATCTCTCTACCTGTGAGGCAGGCAGCGGAACCACTGGGCTAAATCCCCGGCCCAACTTTTGCTCTGTTTCTTATCCTCAAAACAACTTGGTACATTTCTAGTCCCCTAGATAAAATCAACTAATCTTAGCTGGGTAGGGCATACTTATAATCCCAGTACTCTGGTAGGCTGAGCCAGAAGGATCTGGAATTCGAGCCTGGCCTGAGTAGTTAGTGACTTAGTTAAAACCCTGTCTCAAAAAATAAAACAGGACTAGGCTTAATCCCCAGTACTATCCACATATACACAGATATAGATACAGATATATAGATAGATACAGATATCAATATAGGGATGGGACAGAGACAGAAGTAGAGATTGTGTGTGTGTGTGTGTGTGTGTGTGTGTGTGTGTGAGAGAGAGAGAGAGAGAGAGAGAGAGAGAGAGAGAGAGAGAGAACGTGTCTGGATAAAAAATAACAAAAAGGCTGGGGATATAGCTCAGTGTGAAGGCCATAGGTTCAAACCCCCAGTACTGGAAAAAAAACCAGGAGAAAGAAAAGGAAAAAAAAAATCTACTATCCATTCTATCAAACACAGAAATATGAGTTATAAGATATATAGGTATTCACTTAAGTCCAGATTCCTATAGAATGCAAAAAAAAAAGTTATATTACTACTAAAGACTATATAAAGTACCAGACTGTGAGACTTTCAATGTTACAGTGACTGTATATTTTTTAATGGTACCAACTGTATTTCTTAGTTGTGTTTCATGGCTACACGATCTGATAGTGAAATCCAGCAGTTAATGTTAAACCATACTGTGCAAAGGGGGTGGGAAGAGAGGATTGTAAGTGAAGTAGATTGATCATATGTTGGTAAATATTGACTTTGGGTAATAGATGCATACGGGATCATGTTGTTATTCTATTTTGTGTACATGTAGACATTTCCATAACAAAAGCTTTAGAAAAATGCCTCTATTTAGCCAATGTCTGGAGCCTATGTCTGCTATTCAAAAACAGACACACAAAATATAAGAATGTAAATTGTTTTCACTTGCTTTAGTGCGGTTTTCCTTGAAGGGATTTTGTCCATTTGTGCATTTCAAAATGAGTGTAGAAAGCAGCTTGTATTTAACCTTTCTCCTCTATCTAGCTTCGGGTGCCTTCTTTACTCTCCTAATCACAGTGATGAGGGTAAATAATTCCCTCTAATTTCGCCTTGACACTCAGCCCCTGTCAAATTAATTGCTACCTTTGTGTAGCTGCTGCTTGGTGAGAGCTAGTGAGGACATTTTTAAAAGCATCACACGACAGAGACCATTTTGGTGTCTATAAATTCACTATTAATTTAGCAAGCTCTCCACTTTTCAGTAACATTTAAGCTAAAAATTTTAAGTTCTGGTATTGAGTTTAGTTCTTGATGATAATTTGAACATATGTTGCCTTAGGGGAGTCTCCAGAACTCACTTTCTACCCAACAGTGTCAAAAAGGGAGCGCCACAATACTTTCCAATTTCTAGCTATAAATTATACAGTATATATAGCCCCAAGGAAAATATTCCTAACTCTCTTCATTGGCAACCATTATTACAAAATGGATGATAAACATATCAGTAACTCTAATATATTTGTAGAAAGGAGATTTATGAAGGATTTAAGTGGGTATGGTAAGCTTGAATTTTATGTTACTAAATTAAAATTTCAGTTTATTTTCTCTATTCTGTGCGTGTGCATGATGCTGGGAACAGGACACAGTGGCACGCACACCCTCTGAGATACATCCCCAAGCCTCTTGATTAATTTTAAATTTTA
>NW_022965255.1:0-308 GCF_012274545.1 Fukomys damarensis
TGCGAGGCTGTCACTCACCGGGATCCTCATCCTAACACTCCCCCTCCGCCTGACCCCGGGGGGGAGGGACTGACCTTCCTACGCCACTGCGAACACTGAAAGTCACATCAACGGGGTCCACCCGCCCCCCGAAATGTACGCGACGCGACACAGGGAGTGGAATGGGGAGCCTGTCCCGTCCCCTTCATCGAGCTCTCACCCTACTCGCCCGCCCGGCAGCAACCGCTAGAGCAGCGGTGCCACGCGCAGGTCCTTGGGAATGCCCAGTGCATCCCACCTTCGTGAAAGGTGCTGCCCTCACCTTCCCT
>NW_022965256.1:0-440 GCF_012274545.1 Fukomys damarensis
AAACTCAATGAGGAAAAATAAAAATAAAAAGGCTAAATAAATTGTGCCAAACACACAAAGGTGGTAGCTCTAGAAACTAAATTTAGGCTTTGAATACATTAAAATATTCTCTGTTTTTTCACAGGTCTATAGATATATGGATTCAATAAATGAGGATTCATTAAACAAAAATTACAAGACAATATTCTGCCAAGTTTGGATCTCTCATAAAAACAAAGAATATTTAAAGACCGGTCATATATAATGGTCACCATGAAGAATAGAATGTTTGAATGACATACCACTTGTCCCAATAAGGTAATATTTTATGCTAACATTCATTGAGATTTAAGAATTCAGATAAAGACAGCATTTCTTCAGAAATGAATAGAAATGGTCTCTCTCCTTTTTGTTTAGCCTCCTCAACACCAAGTCTTGTTTTTGTGTTTTGGTTTTTTTTT
>NW_022965257.1:0-478 GCF_012274545.1 Fukomys damarensis
ATTGCCCCCTTTATTACATAAATTCAAGGGGACCCTTACTCAAACACCCCCTCTTAACAGGATATTTTGATTTTGAACAAGGCAAATGTAACTCCTTACAGTTCATAGTTAGGGATCCTGCAAACCGAAGATGTAGCCTAGGCTGACATGCAGATATAAGGGTAGATTCCCCAGGCAAAGACCCATGGTGGACTCTCCAAATTAAATGAGAATGGAAGATTCCATCACAATTGGACAGAGTAAGATTGCCCACACCTAGGAACCCCATTCTTACTGAGGCTATAAAAGGAAAAACTCACAATCTGAATACTGCTGAATTTGATATAATTGGTATGGTAAATAGTACACATTGAGTATTAATAGCTGTAGATCCTGTCCGTGCTTCTGACTAATGGTTATGTACGTGTCTGTGCCCCCTCACCTATTGGGCAATAGGTATGTACTCCAGTCACACTCAATTAAATCAGACTGCTAGTAC
>NW_022965258.1:0-213 GCF_012274545.1 Fukomys damarensis
TAGAGAAGGATACAGCAAACGCTCATTTATTTATCCACTACCAGATTTAGTGATGTGAACAATTTGCCACATTTGTGTGAGCTTTTTACTTCTTAAAAAGTCAGACTTTACAGACGCGCGGAAACTCCTCTTTGTCCCATTCCCTGATCATGCACCCTTCTGTACTTCCTCAGGATAACTCCCAACAGTTGTGCTTGCTTCTGCAGCACATAT
>NW_022965259.1:0-224 GCF_012274545.1 Fukomys damarensis
CTCTGCCTGGCAGAGATTGAAACACTGTTGTGAGGCACTTTAAGCAGAGAAGCCCTTCAGGCTGCAGGGAGTGCCTAGCAGCTCTGAGGGCACAGAAGCCTCCAGAACTCCGTATACTTGGGGATAACTTCAGTTTGACGTTAGAACCCAAGCGCAATTTGCAAGGGCTTCTGCGGTTTAAAGTGCAGTTTTCCCCGGGAAACAGCTTCTCTCGCCAATTAGCC
>NW_022965260.1:0-271 GCF_012274545.1 Fukomys damarensis
TGATAGCAGCCATTCTTTGTGGGGTGAGGTGAAATCTCAGTGATGTTTTCATCTGCATCTCTCGAATGACCATCGATGTGGAACATTTTTTCATATATTCACTTGCTGCTTTTATTTCTTTGAGAAATGTCTGTTCATTTCAGATGACCACTTTAGAATTGGGTCTTTATATTTGGTGGGAGCTGGTTGTTTTGAGTTCTTTATATACTTTAGATAATAGTACTTTGTCTGAGGAGCAGCTGGTAAAAAGTTTTTCCCACATTGTAGGTTG
>NW_022965261.1:0-1911 GCF_012274545.1 Fukomys damarensis
GATGAAAATCTCAGAGAGGGCTGGGTCTGCATCTGATGTGATTGTCCTGAGGAAGTCTGGTAGCAAAGACAGAATTCCAGGGAATATGTGACATCATTGTGTGATAGGGTTCTTTTGCATAACTAAATCTTTATCTCCTTTCATTTTTCTCCAAGTATACATATTATGCAATGTGTGTATACATATGTGTGTGTGTTTATAAATTTTGCTTGTTTTATAAACATGTTGCCTTTTAAAGTGTTATAAATAGTTGTGTTATCAATGCAGGCTTTGATGCCCAGTAAACACTATCCTCTTTGTGTAGGCCTATGTTCTCCTGGTTTGTAAATAATAAGTCTCCTAATCCAGGCCCTGGACACACTGGAGAGGCTGTCAGATCTCTATGACTGCAATGAGAAGATTTGTGACTTTGATGCTTTCTGTTCTTTGCTTTCTGTTCTTTGTGTTCATGTGGCTGCCTGGAAATGAGTCTCTCGTTTTCGCCTGTCATGATCTATCCATCAGTCTTTATCTACCTTCCTACCTTTTAAAAACTTTTTAACTTTTGTGTTTATAAACAGTTTCCAGTACATAATACTGACATTCATCATGGGTGGTTGTTATGTGTACTGTACATATGATACATTATTATTTTCACTCCTTCTCTCTTTTCCTGAATTCCCTACATCCATTTTTTTGCAAACTATTTATCTATTCTTATTATCTTTCTTTCATTTTGCCTTTTAATGTACTGCTATATTTTTTCATATAAAAACTGTACTATGCTTAAGGTTTTGTGACAGTTATTTCACTTAGAGAATGTGGATACTTTTCTCAACTATTCCTCAATCAATGGACTAACATCAAGGATATCAAATTTTTAATTACATTTTTAATTTCATTGCATGATACTAGGTTCTTTAGGACTGATAGGTCTTCATTCAACTTTAGTAATTCATATATATCTAGAAATCTGTCCATTTCTTCTGTTTTTCATCTTATTGGCATATAGATTCTCAAAGTAGGTATTGATGATCTTCTGGATTTCTGCTGGGTCTATTTTAATTTCTCCCATTTCATTCCTAATTGCATGGACTTTGGCTTTTCTTTTCTTTTCTTTTTTTTATAAAATTGGCTAAGTGTTTCTACTGAATTCTACAAGATATTTAGAGAAAAACTATTGCCACTACCATTTAAATTTTTCCATGAAATTGAAAGGGAAACAGTCCTCCCAAATCCATTCCTAGAAGCAAGCATCACCATGACCCCAAAAGCTGAGAAAAAGTGAACTACAGGCCAATCTCCCTAATGAACATAAATGCAAAAATCCTTAATAAGATGTTGGCACAGAGACTGCAGAAGATCATCAAGAAGATCATACACAATGACCAGCTGGGATTCATTCCAGGGATGCAACCTTTCAACATAAGCAAATCACAAGTATAATACACTATATTAAAAGAGCCAACTACAAAAAAAAAAAACATACGATCATCTCAATAGATGCAGGAAAAGCTTGCCACAAAATCCAATGCCCATTCATGATAAAAACCCTTCAGGAAATTGGAATCCGTGGTCTTTATCTCAATGTGATAAAAGCTACCTATGAAAAACTAATAGCCAACATGATAACAATGCTCCAATATTGAAATCCTTCATGCTAAAATCAGGAACAAGAAAAAGATGTCCACTATCACCACACCTGTTCAATATCCAGGCTGACTTCTTGCTGGGATCTGCGTGTACTTACCAATGGCATCTCAGTGGCTATTTGATTTGGGCATGAGAGCCCAAGCCACTGGTGTCTGTCTGGCCCTGACTAGGGCCTGCTCACCTGGGCAGCTGCTATCCGGGTTGGAATCTGGCTTGGGGCCTGCCCACCCACACTGCTGATGACCAGGCAGGCTTCTGGCTGGAGTCTGTGCACCCTCA
>NW_022965262.1:0-686 GCF_012274545.1 Fukomys damarensis
ACTCCAGATTCCAACCAACATCAGCAATCTGCTGAGGACTCCTCTGGAGGAAAGAGGCCTTCTCTCCAAGCCAGCTGAATGTCATTGCCTTGATTCCCCCTGATGTATATCAGAGAAATCTACGAAGCAGATGGAAATGATCTCAGGGGCCCTTGGGACTTCATCTGAGTGATTTTCATGCAGGTCTGGAGAAGCAATGACGCAGAGAAGGGGACAACATCAGTATATTTATTTTAATCACTGAAAAGTTTTCATTTATAATTCATATGTATTTAGACTGCTTAGGATGTATCATTAAAAAGGTTTTTTTTTAACCTCTTTATGACCACGGGAAACAGAAATGTCTTAAATGTGATATAAGAATAAACTGTTACCAAAATAGAAGCTGGTGTCCATTAATTATACTGCTATCCAACCAATATTTATAAAATCTTTATCATCACCCTATGAAATGAAGAATATATCATTTTTCCATAAATTAGTACAATTAACAGGTTCTTCTTGTTTTGTTTTTTAACTCAGTAATGTAAAAGTAGCTAACTGCTATCTCCTAAAGATATCAAGTTTTCTCTTAGAAATTCTGGGCTAACTAACTACTCAAAGTAGGGAAGTGAATAGTATGGCTCAAGAGGGGCACATTGAGTAAAAGAGTTACTTTAAAATATGTTTAATGGATATAAGCATTT
>NW_022965263.1:0-208 GCF_012274545.1 Fukomys damarensis
GGAATTCTAAACAATATCCTAGAAAAGGACAACGAAATTCACAATAACCTGAGGCCCAACAGAACAAATGAAATAGGCAAGGCAAGCAACTAAAAGGAGATGGGAGAAAAAGTAAAAAGAGTCAACAAAAGGGCAATAAAATGTCAGAATAAGTCAAAATATATCAGTTATAACCATCAATGTTAATGGCCTCAATTCACCAATCAAG
>NW_022965264.1:0-235 GCF_012274545.1 Fukomys damarensis
CACACATCCAACACCTGCACACCTGTTGAGATGTGGGGCACCGACTGAGTCTCAGCCAGTGTCAGGAGGATGGAAACATAGCTCGTCTGTCCCTTAATGACAATCCCAGGAGCAATGGCAAACTTCCCTTCGCACAGTGTGGGAGGATAAGGTGGCCAATGAGGAAAGGACAGGAAGCAGCTGGCAACACTTAAGGTCCGGGCATCCTAATAGAATCCCTGGCTCTCCAGACACG
>NW_022965265.1:0-200 GCF_012274545.1 Fukomys damarensis
AGAAGGAGAAGAAAGAGAAGGGGGAGGAGGGGAGAGAAGGGGAAGAGCAAAGAAAGGGAATAATATCGACGAGAGCAGAAAAAAATAGAGAGGGAAGAGAAAACATCAACATAAGCAAAACATGCGGTTTTTTAAACGATAAGCCAGAATGATAAAGAAGAAACAGAAGGCTCAAATTGTTAAAAGTAGCAATGGAAGAA
>NW_022965266.1:0-397 GCF_012274545.1 Fukomys damarensis
TTGGCCTTTCCATCCTCATTTGTCCTACTGTTTGCCATGGGTGAACTGGAAGTCTGTCTTTCTGTCTTGCTTAGCTGTTTTCTCAGTTTTATTTTTGTTGTCTGCGTGTCCTTGTTTTAATCTCTGGGTTATCTCCCAAATCTTTCTGATAGAGTTGCACCCTAGCATCTGGGTCTCCAAAAACCCACAGACATTCTCATCTCCATAGCATCAGAGAAAACAGCTTATCAAATCAACCACAATCCTTTAGCCAAACCAGCAACACAATATGATCAAGCACAACTTGGAAGCTGGCCACCTGTGGTAGTCAGTAGTCTATCAACCTTAAACCATTTGAATTAAATTGAAATCAAGAAGCAGTCCAAAACATGCCTGCAGTGAACAAACTTTTCAATAT
>NW_022965267.1:0-230 GCF_012274545.1 Fukomys damarensis
TTAATGATCTTGCTCTTTCCCCAGCCCCTTTTTGTTCCTTAGTCTCTTTTATATTGCCAAAAACGTGTACATTTGTTCAGTGCCATTGTAACTTTTGAACCTTTAATGGATATTTTGATAACAAAGTTAAAATGATCAAACTGATCTTTTTAAAATTTCCATTTATGTATTTCTTTATTTGGTACTGAGGATCAAACTCAGGACTCTGTGCTTGCAAGGCAGGTGTGGTG
>NW_022965268.1:0-764 GCF_012274545.1 Fukomys damarensis
CTGCTCATGTAGGTTATAGGACCTGCGGGAGGACCTTCCCAAAAGTTGGAGCTGCAATGATGCGCCATGGCCCAGGCTCGGGCCCCCTTACCCCTTCTCATCACAGGAGACTCCAACTAGTAGCACAGTCCTTGTTTCCAGCCATTCCATGAACCCAACCCTTCCAACATGATTGCAGTGGGGTGTACCAAGATTTCACTACAAATTCAAGGCTGGGGGAGCACACCTGTGACTACTAAAGGAATCTCAAACACAATTACATCCTAGAATGAATCCAAAACTTTCTCTTCTTGCAATGCCATCTTCAAAATTGCTTACAAAACACGTTGAAGAATCGTGAGGCACAGCATTCCCAATTTGGCTCAATCCAAATTTCATTTCAACAGTTTTACGTCACTCTGGTCATCCCCCATCTAATGAAAAGACAGGAAATGAGAGACATGGGATATGTGGTACTGCATTGTGGAAAGTGATGTAAGGAAGAAGCAGGAAAATGAGGAGCATGGATGGGAATAAGATGAAGCCAGGTCATGAAGGACTTTTGGCTGTGAGGAAAGATGAGAGTTCACTGGGCACCTGTTCTTGCAGGAGCTCAAGGGGCACAGAAGCCTACCCGGTGGGCTTGTAGGAGTAAACGTGATGCTGCCACGGAGCCATTGGACTGGGAATTTGAAAGAGAAATAAAAGGAATGGGGGGAGCGACCAGCATGAGCTTGTTGGGCAGGAAAATAGTAGATAAGTAGGTAGGGGCCTCTCTGAGTGGC
>NW_022965269.1:0-352 GCF_012274545.1 Fukomys damarensis
GGAGTGCTGTTATTCCACCCAGTGTGAAGGTGGAACAGCAAATGGATCTGTTTCTTTTATAAGATATTTTTTCTGTTATGATTTTATTATGTGTTTAAAGTTTGTAAGGAAGCACATGAATTTCCCTTTGATAGTTGGTAGGGGATTTCATTAATGTTAAAACATTAATTTCCTGTAAACAGCAGGCAGAAACCCTGATGGTGGTAAAGAATAGCCCACAAACTGTCTTTGACTTTTTGGATATTAAATAGGTATAGATTAATTAGTACAGATAAATCAGTAATCTACATATGTCTATTGGTTATAAATAAATTGGCATAGATTAATTAATGTAGATACATCCCAAAGCTTA
>NW_022965270.1:0-969 GCF_012274545.1 Fukomys damarensis
TTTCTAATGTGCCATAAAGAGTATCTAATATTTCAGAAAACTTTCCTTTATCATAATAACACTACGTTTAAAGCTCTATGCTAAAGTTCTCACACAGCTTACTGAGTGAATAGTCCATTCAAATGTTTGTTTACAAATTGCTGAAATGATAACTTTGAAAATTAGTCCTGGTGTGGCATTTATTGAAATGTTGCTTCCATTTATTAGGGAGGGTATTAGATTCAAGGTTGGCTGATGAGTACAATTTCCTGGCTTAGAAAGGATATCATGTGCCTACTTTACAACAGTGGTAAAGCCATGACTAAGCTAAGCTTCAATATTATTATACACTTTATATTGTGGATTTAATTTATTAATGGAATGCCGCAACCTACCAGTCATTTAGAACAGAACATCTGCAAATATAAGTTCTGCTGTTTGAAAGTATTTCTGTTGGATGAGATGTCTGTAGTTTTGTCCAGCCTTTTATTTCAGAAAATATCAAACTTGTTGGAATATCAAAATAGTAATGCATGAACCCTCCTACCCTTCACTCCAAGGGTTGACAATATTTTTTCTGTAAAGAGCCAGGAGTAAATATCGTAGGGTTTGCAGGCCATGTGGTTTCTGCTGAAAATACACAGCTCTGCCATTATAGTGCAAAAGCAGCCATATGCATAAAGGAATGGGCATGTTTGTATCCCAATAAAATTTTATTTGTAAAAGCAGATCATGAGGCATTATTTGCTGACCCTAACTTATACCCAGTCATTGCTAACATTTTGCAGTATTTGCTATCAAAAAATATGTAAATTATTTGAAAGTAAAGTGCAGACTCCATGATACCTCACTACTAAATACTTCTATGCATCAGCTAGGATCAAGGATACTCCCTTGTTACCCCAGTGCTACTAAATAAAAGCTGTATCAAGGCAGGGTTCCAATAGAGAAACAGAGCAAGCAGAATATATATATTAAGAGGGTTTTTTT
>NW_022965271.1:0-1205 GCF_012274545.1 Fukomys damarensis
AAAACTATCATCCTGGAGTGATTCGTGAGACATACTAAGATCACTGTATAGTCTTAGTCACCATATTTGAATCTGTTGATAATATTTATGTAAGACTGATCTTAGGCAACCTGTTAGTATTGATTAATATATACTCTTAATATTAAAATGGATAATTCACGAATCATTATTAGCTCATGCAGCAAGCAGCACCTTTTTACTGTTGAGGAAACAATTTACAGAATTTTCACTCAATGTTTTACATGGGCTCACTTCTCCGTTGATTGTGGGTATATCAGATTATTGAGATGTAATTTCAGTTAATCTACCAGTATAACACAATACACCTATGTTATCAGAGAACGTACAGTACAGGACTTGTGACAATTTAATGAGAAAGTCCATGATCCGCTTTCTTTTAAACTGAACGGTGGTGGCATGTTAGCCTGGTAAAGAAGTGAGATTCCTTGCATTAGTAATGTAATTACCCTGTTCTTTCTATGAAAATTTTTCCTTACTGAAGTTTCTGATTTCTAATACATTTTCCACTTTCGAAAGGAAAAAACTAAAATGGAAACTCTCTTTTAACCTTTGGATTTGAACATCTCGACTCAAGAGTTGGAGCTTTGAACATCACTGGAACCTTATGTTTTGTACCCAAACCCATGAGAATGTTTTACTATAGCACTTTAACAGCCAGCATTACCTTGTGGACATCACAAATATAATTGTACCTCCAATTTCTAAGTCTCCTCAGAAGTGATACTGTAGCCCAAGAGACCATCTATTTTGTGTGTTCGGTTTTCACTGTGGGAGTGGGCTTGTCTCCGTTATGTTTCATCTCACGTCAAAGATATCTAGAGATTGTATTTGTTATCAGAGCGCACGTGGACCCTCTGGTGTCTTTTCTACTTGTGAGGGACAGAAACACAGTTTAGTTTCAGGTGGACCTTAGCTTTGGGGACCATCTAGTAAACGGCAAGTACATACAGAATCTGCCTAATTGTGACTTTTCTTTTCAGCATGCTTCTTTTGTTCTTGGCACTGCTGGGAATCAAACTGAAGGCCTTACACATGCTAGGCAAGCACTCTCCCACTGAGCTACTCCCCAGGCTAATGAACATTTTTTTTAAAAAATAGTGTAGGGCTGGCAATTTAGCTCAGAGTTCCCACCACCTGCCTCACAAGTGCAAGTTCCCGAGTTCAAATTCTGGTACAAAAAAAAA
>NW_022965272.1:0-607 GCF_012274545.1 Fukomys damarensis
TATGTATGTATGTATGTATGTATGTATGTATGTTTTTGTTTTTTTTTAAGACAGAGCCTCACTATGTAGTTCAGGCTGATGTTGAACTCAATATGTAGAACAGGCTGGCCTCAAACTCACAGCAATCCTCCTGTCTTAGCCTCTGAAGTGCTGGGTACTGGTGTGCACCACCACACTCAGGAAATATTCTAAATTTACATTTTTGTATTGTTGTTTTGGGGGGGTTGGAGGGTGATTTGAGAGAGGATCTTATTATGTAATTCAGGCTGGCCTTGAACTCATGACAGTCCTCCTGCCTCAGCCTCTCTAGTGCTGTGCTTACAGGTCGTCACTACCATGCCCAGCTAAATGTTTTAAACTTAATTAAATCCTTTTTCAACAAAGAATGCATTTTAGGATTTGCCAGGACAAAGTCCTTTAAAATATATTTTTCACCTATTTTAAAGATATATATACTTACTCAGTTTTTTCCCTCCAAAAAGAATAACCTTTAACCAGTAAAGATGACTTAAGGTAACTCACCTTGCTACCACAAAGACTAGTGATATTTTCATACCTAAAAGACAGCATGAGCTCAGTAGTGACATGTGACAGAGCCTTATTTGAT
>NW_022965273.1:0-241 GCF_012274545.1 Fukomys damarensis
GTGATTGGAGGAGTGGCCGCCGGGGTGGGGCCCGGGACCTGGGTCACGAGGAAGAGCCCAAGCTCAAAAGGGCAGCAGCCCGGTGTCAGTCAGCAGGGAGGCGGCCTCACAGGGCCTAGCCAGAAGCAGGGCCAGGCAGGACTTTTGGAACCTGGAGCGAGTCCTAAGCACAGAGGCACTCAGGCGGGGCCGCTGCGTGGAGAGGTCTGCAGCCGGGGCCCGATCAGCCAGATCTGGCTTG
>NW_022965274.1:0-348 GCF_012274545.1 Fukomys damarensis
GAACTCAGAAAAATACCCTTGAGAACCACCTCTGCCTCTGCAGAGTGGGTCCAAAGACTGACACAGTCAGGAGGTCTGAGAGTGCGTGGGGGAGGTGCTAGAGCAACACAATGGCAGCTGGGGCAGGAGAAGGCATGGCTCTCCTTCGCGAGGTGGATCGGGGCCCAGGCTACCTCCTGGCACTTGAGCAATGGCAGCTGGGTCAGGAGCAGGCATGGCTCTCCTTCCCACGGTGGATTGGGGCCCAGGCTACCTCCCAGAGCTTGAATGATGGCGGCTGGCTACAATACATTATATTAACAAAGTCAAGGACAAAAACCATATGATCCTCTCAATAGATGTAGAAAA
>NW_022965275.1:0-226 GCF_012274545.1 Fukomys damarensis
ATGTATGGTATGCCAATTATCAGTGTAAGCTGGAAATAGAATGAGTGCTTACTGAGGACATTGTGATAACTACTGTATTTAATATCTATTACAATTGAACAATAAAAATAATATACGTCACTTTATGTGAGCAGTTTTAAATACATTAACTCACTAAACAAGCAAAACAATAAAAGTCTAGTGTTAAGGTCCAGTTCTAATGAAAGCATTCCTGATTTATAGAGTC
>NW_022965276.1:0-205 GCF_012274545.1 Fukomys damarensis
AAGGAATTAAAAGATTTGAACACTAAAACTTACAAAATATTGCTAAAATGTTTTCAAAAGACAGAATCAATACAATTCAGCCTGTAAAGAGAAGGGAATTTTGTCATTTGTGACAACAGCAACAAAACCGGAAGACATTATGCTCAATGAAATAAGCTAGACACAGGACAGACAGTTGCATTTATGAGCATCATCTAAAACAGAT
>NW_022965277.1:0-1263 GCF_012274545.1 Fukomys damarensis
CATAAAGTCTTTTCCTATGCCAATGTCTTCCAGAGTTCTGCCTAACTTACCTTCAAGCAAGTTGAATCTTTCTGTTTTAATATTTAGATCTTTAATCCACTTGGATTTAATTTAGTGCATGGTGAAAGGTAAGGGTCCAGTTTTAGTCTGTGCTGGGTTGAGATCCAGTTTTTCCAACACCATTTATTAAAGAGGCTATCTTGCATGCAGTGGGGGTGGTCAGCTCCTTTGTCAAAGATGAGGTAGCTGAGTATATCTGGATTTGTTTTTGTGTCTTCCAGTCTGTTCCACTGATCTTCAGGCTTGTTTCTTTGCCAGTACCGTGCTGTTTTTATCACAGTGGCTTTGTAGTATAGTTTCAAATTGGAAATTGTTATACCTGCTTGCTGCCAGGTGTCTGTTGCCTAGGATGGCTTTTGCTATTCTAGGTCTCTTATGGTTCCAAATGAATTTTTGTATTCTTTTTTATAGTTCTGTGAAATATAGTGTTGGAATTTCAATTGGCCTTGCATGGAATCTGTACAGCAGTTTTGGTAGTATAGCCATTTTCTCTATGTTGATTCTTACTACCCAGGAGTAGGGGATATCTTTCCATTTCTTTTTATATTCTCCTCAATTTTTTTTTCAAAGTGCTATAGTTTTCAGTGTAGAGATCTTTTGCTTCTTTTGTTAGATTGATTTCTACATATTTCACTTTTTTGGATGCTATTGTAAGAGGAATTTTTTCCCTTATTTCTCTCTCAGTGAGTTTTTTATTTGTGTATAAGAAGGCTATTGAGTTTTGGGTGTTCACCTTGTATCCAGCTACTCTACTGAATCTGTCATTTAAGTCTAGCAGTCTTTTGGTGGAGTTTTTTAGGTCTTCAATGTAGAGTATCACATCATCAGCAAATACTTAGAGTTTAACTTCTTCCTTTCCTATCTTTATTGCTTTAATTTCTTTGTCTTGTCTAATTGCTGTGGCTAATGTTTCTAGAACTATATCAAAGAGGAGTGGTGAGAGTGGGCATCCTTGTCTTGTTCCTGATTTTAGGGTGAAGGTTTTCAGTTTTTGGCCATTTAAGATGATGTTGGCTGTTGGTTTTTCATAGATAGCCTTTATTAAGTTGAGGTATAGAACATCTATTCCAATATTTTGCATTTTTTTTTATCATGAATGGGACGAATGGGTGTTGAATTTCGTCAAATGCTTTTTCTCCGTCTATCGAGAGGATCATGTGGTTCTTGTCCTTGACTTTGTTAATATAGTGTATTACATTTATT
>NW_022965278.1:0-250 GCF_012274545.1 Fukomys damarensis
ACCAAGACCACTGAATCCAAGGAGATGGTCTCTAAAAGATGAAACTTCTGTCCTCAATTTAATTGAGGCATGGAATACATTTCTTCAGAACCAAGTATTCTGCCAAACTTAACTGGGAACTTCGTAAGAGAGGAAAGGTTGTTTTGGATGAGAAAATTCAAATGTTCCCGCAACTGTCCATGTGATGTGATTTTTAAAAAGTGAGGTGATTCCCTCTACTGGGTGCCATTTAACAGAAAGACAGGCATTT
>NW_022965279.1:0-218 GCF_012274545.1 Fukomys damarensis
TATTTCCAGACATCACAAGAAACAAGTGGCTTTGTTTATATGGGCAGAGATTCTTCACCGCCCCCCATCACAAGAAGCAGTTGGTTTCATATGCGCAGAAACTCGGCAAGTACACCCCACTCCCCGATATATTTCAACATAAGAGAAACACACAATGGTACAGCAAAGACAGAGCCCAATACACAGATTCACGGCAGTGTGTGTGTGTGTGTGTGTGT
>NW_022965280.1:0-321 GCF_012274545.1 Fukomys damarensis
GGGTATGGTGGCTCACACCTGTAATCCCAGCACTTGGGAAGCAGAGGCAGGAGGATTGCCATGTTCAAGGCCAGCCTGAACTATGAAATGAGACCCTGTCTCAAAAAATAAAAAAAACAAACCTACAGGTTCAAAAATAAGTCAGCGTAATCTGAAACCAAATGATTAAAGAAAATGCAATAATCAACCTGCACTTTTCAGCCTAATAACATGATAATTTGTCTTTTAAATATCTGAAAGAATATGAACATCAAACATGAAAAGGAATATATTTTTTAGCCTATATGCTATTGCCACTGAATCAAGTGTGAATACTTTGTT
>NW_022965281.1:0-204 GCF_012274545.1 Fukomys damarensis
GGGTGTTAGCCAAAGTGCATGGGAACCTAAGGGAGGGATTTGGGCAGATGATGGGAAGAAGCATTATCTGATTTTTGCCTTTAAGGGGTGCTTTGGTTCAGTGTGGAAGGGAAGAGGGGGATGGGACGGCCATCTGTGAGACAGCCACAGAAGTGGCCCAGGCAGAGGTGATGATGGCCTACACAGGGAGGTGGCACTGGTGGC
>NW_022965282.1:0-287 GCF_012274545.1 Fukomys damarensis
GAATCAATGATTTGAAGCATTGGGTTGTACCTAGAATGTCCGACATCTCCCACTTCTAAGAAACTGCAGGCAAGAGCAATTTGAGGAACTCCGCATCACAGTGTGAGACTGCCAAGCACCTGGATTTCGAGCACAGGACAGCTGAGGTTCATTTTGCCACTAGGAAAACTTCACTCACATGGCTGGCATCTAGTGTAACATTCAGTTCCTCTTGGACGCATTGTGAGAACCACCTGGCGTCGTTCTTCTTGCAGAGCCAAGTTGAGTTGCTGGCTAGCATGATGTGA
>NW_022965283.1:0-251 GCF_012274545.1 Fukomys damarensis
TTTGCTTAAGATGCTAATTAGCAAGCCTGAGTCTGAGAGAAACACCAAAGAGAACACCACCACCCAAGACCTTTTCCATTGTTGTTTTTGCCGTCACCAATGGACTGGGCTTGTTTTCACTTGAATTCTTTGAGACTCCATTTCCTCGCCAATTTAATGGGAATTTGAAGACACATGTTTACAATGTCCAAAATACATAGCACGTGAAAAGAAAAAACTCCCAGGCTCTTATGAGTGCAGAAGGAATATTT
>NW_022965284.1:0-220 GCF_012274545.1 Fukomys damarensis
TATTGAATTCATGTCAATTCATATTAAAGCCTTATTTAATTCATATTAAAGTTAATTCATATTTAAAATAACAATAGGATTTACATAAATATAAGATTTTTTAAAATTTTACTTAAATTTATCTCTTGAACGTATAAATAGAATTAGAGTCATTCGCAGGAAAATGGATACATTTTGAGGATATATTCAATTGAAATAAATAAGTCACACGTGTAAAAAC
>NW_022965285.1:0-435 GCF_012274545.1 Fukomys damarensis
TCATGAAACTGACTGCTTTCGCTTTACACGGCTAAGCGGCGAGAGAAGCTGTTTCCCGGGGAATACTGCAACTTAAACGACAGAAGCCATCTGCAAAGTGCAATTGGGTTCTAACGTCAAACTGAACCTATCCCCAAGTATACAGAATTCTGGAGGCTTTTGTGCACTCAGAGCTGCTAGGCACTCTATTAGGCCTGTAGGGCTTCTCTGCTAAAAGTGCCTCACAACAGTGTTTCAATCTCTGCCAGGCAGACACCTAGAAACAAAAGGGAATACAGTTGTACTCCACATAAGAAGTGGACTTCACTGGTAAACTCAGAGATTGGCAGCACCGTTCTCTGTAGAGTACTTCATATTCATGAAACTGACCGCTTTCGCTTTAAACGTCTAAGGGGCGAGAGAAGGTGTTTCCCGGGGAAAACTGCACCTTAAACC
>NW_022965285.1:534-758 GCF_012274545.1 Fukomys damarensis
CTAGGCACTCTCTGAGGCCTGAAGGGCTTCTCTGCTAAAAGTGCCTCACAACAGTGTTTCAATCTCTGCCAGGCAGAGACCTACAAGCAAAACGGAATACAGTTGTACTCCACAGAACAGGTGCACCTCACTGGTAAACTCACAGAGTTGCAGCACCTCTTTCTGTGCAGTACTTCACATTCATGAAACTGACCGCTTTCGCTTTAAATGGCTGAGTGGCGAGA
>NW_022965286.1:0-237 GCF_012274545.1 Fukomys damarensis
CCAGCCAGCAACCAACATCAATTGAGCAACAGATAGCCCCACAATAAAGCTCCATTCCCAATAGACTGCCTCCCACAGACTAGTGGGGACCTGATAGCAGCATAGAGAGCCCTCACTAGTATCGTACTGTATTCTGTGGATCTTTAATGACTGATTAGGAACACAATAAGACCGCCCTCGCCTTGCTTGCATCCAGCAGATCATTAATTAAGTGGTTAGCAATGCATTCAGCAGGTC
>NW_022965287.1:0-403 GCF_012274545.1 Fukomys damarensis
CCCCCCCACTGCCGGTGCCCTGCAGCCGGGCACACCGTGGCAACTACAGAGCGCTCCCAGCGGCTCTCCAGAGGTCGCATTCTCGCTCCCAGGGGAGGGCCCAGGAAACTGAGGCCTTGGAAAGTGAACTGGTTGGCAGCTGCAGGCTCTGACTCCAAGCCTGGGGGTTGTCCCGGGCTCCAGGGTTCAGGGTGTTGTCCTGACTCAGCCAAGTGCTACTTTTGCCAAAGGGACTTTGATCTCATCTCTGGCTGCCATAACAAATGACTGCAGACTGGGTGGCTTTAAGCAGCAGGCATTTGTCTCACAATCCTTAGGCCAGGCCGGAAGTCTAAGATCAAGGTGCAAGCTGGGCCTGTTCCTTCCAGAGGTTCCCAGGGAGCTGTCCCCGCCCTGATGGCTC
>NW_022965288.1:0-1277 GCF_012274545.1 Fukomys damarensis
CGTAGATAATTTGGAATTTTCCTTGGAAATGTGCCTGTTCTCCTCATTCATTTATATCAACACGCACTGTGAATAAGCATTTTATGCTTAGCGTTATCATCCAATACTACCTTATTTTGTAGCACACACTGTTCCATTTTTCTTTGTTTTTCTTTGTTTTTACTGTTCCAGTTTCCATCTTTGGGGTCTCTTGTATCAGGCTTCTGTATCCCTCTGATGTATCCCATCAATGGAGAATTCTTTTCTTTTTTTCCCGTACTTTCTTACTTTTCGTACTCGAATCTCATCTTGTATCTGCCATAACTCTTGAATTAGCCTTTCTTCATGAACATTGCTGTTTTTTCTCTTTTAAGATGGAGGCTCTCCGGCTTGCCCAGGCTGGCCTTGAACTTGTGACCTCAAGCAGTCCACTCACCTTGAGCCACTCAGAGTGTACTTAAGGCATGTTCCTTCACATTCAGCCTTGTTTCTTTCCATGGAAGAATGTTATTACAACCCCAGATCTGGGTGCTGGGTCTTAGAATTACTGCAGCGTAAGCATCACAGATAGTGTATTTCATTATTGTCAGTCATCTTCTTCATTGTCTGCTCATATTTTTTACAGCAAGTATTTTATACAAAAGTGTAGTAAGTTTTCTAGCTCAGAAACTTACATTGCCTATCACTTTTGTCTTGTGGTTAGAAATATCTGCATTTCATAAAACAGTGGGAGGAGCTTGGACAGGGGTAAATTAAACTAGCATGGAAGCCGTGGAACATAGGGTCATGTCAACAGGAACAAGGGCTTCCTCATAATGTCTTATTCAGATTTTGCAACAAATCCTTCAGCCGATAAGTATTGTAGTGCCTCATACTGACTGCGCTGTAAAATAGACAATGTCTACACGTTAAGAGGCTTGTGGCTGTGGTACGCCTTATTTATCATCTCAAATAACCTGTGCAGCAAATATCCATGTGCTTCCGACGGATAACTACCAGTGTGTGCGGGTGTGCACACTCTCGGCACCTACACACACAGTGTGAAGAATCACACACGCACAATCCTTCTTTCCCTTACTGCTCATTTTGTCACTGATTTTTATGCATGTGCTCATGTACGTTGCCTGAGGGAAGAAAAAGTTGTACATAAAAACAGATTACCTTTTAGCTCACTCCAGGGTTAGTTTCGTTCTCACCTCTTCTTTTTATGAAGAAAACCGGTAGGAAACTTAAACTGGCACCCTTACAGAAGAAAATCCATGAAACGAAACAAGCAAGCTTTCAAAACTATGCATAAG
>NW_022965289.1:0-265 GCF_012274545.1 Fukomys damarensis
CACCCGCCAAGACGGGGTCTTTTCTCTCTGTCTCTCTCACTCTAGCTCTCTTCTCTCTCACTCTTTTTCACAACCAGAGAAACTGTACATTTGCTCATTTGTCTTCTACCAAGAGGCCTCCTTTTTGTACTTACCACATTGAAAGGAAAATAGACAATGAATCTTATGTTAGTCTAACTGTGATTGAAATATTTTGTCTTTTTATACAAACTTTAGATTCTGAGACAACTGTATATAGCCTAAAATGTAACTTAACTGCCATAAA
>NW_022965290.1:0-216 GCF_012274545.1 Fukomys damarensis
AAGTCCTTCCCGGCAGCTGCTTCGGGTGTGCGGCCTGCTGTGGCCGGGTCCTTGGCGCCTGGCTCTCGGGGGAGCCGTACACTCAGAATCTTTTCCTTTTGAGCATGTTGGGTAAGGTCTCTACTATGGAGCTAACCCCAGCCTCAGATTCATGTAAAAACACTGGGTCTGGTGGTGCACAGTGGTAACCCCGGCACTCTGGGAGGCTGAGGCAGG
>NW_022965291.1:0-852 GCF_012274545.1 Fukomys damarensis
TCCTCTGCTACTCGATGCAGCGAACAGGTAAACTTGACCACATTTTCTCTTCCTTAGGTTGGCTTAATACAGGAACAATGGGGAAATCATTCTTAAGTACAGTGGTACCTTGGTTCACGAATGCTTATTTGGAAAAATTGTCTTTGTTTGAGAACCCCGCATCAAGTGGTGAACACGACTGTGGCCATCTTTCCCACATGAACATGAACACACAGCCATCTTTTCCAGAATCACAGAATGAACTGAATTTGTGAACCGAAGTATCACAGTATTCTTTTAGCACTGAAAGAATTGACTGAGTCCGTGTAGAGCTCCGGATGGTGAGCATTTAGTCAAGGTCAGCTCAACAAGGCCAGCTTGCCACAGTTAGCTACACACTGCTAGGTATGTAAGCCTCTGCATGATGAGTGCTCAAGGTTGGCTCGTGGTCTTAGCTTTCCTGCCTAGGAAGCTCATGTTTGTGAAAATAATACATACTTGAAAGTAATATTAAGGAATCGATTACAATGATTAATATTCAGAGGCAACTTTATCTGTAACGAGTAAGGAATTTTGTAGATCAGGAAGAAAAGAAGAATGAGAAATTATATATTTTCACTATAAATGTGTTAAAAATCAAGATGCACATTACATTGCTTTAACTTGATATACATAGATACATGTATGTGTCCACGCATGTACATTATAGAAATAGTAAAAATACAGTATTCTGTAATAGAAAATCAACCATTAATTACAACTGAAAGAATTCTTGCTGGATTGGTTTAAAATTTAATAATCTTCAAGAAGACATGATAAACTAAATGTTTAGATGTTTTAAATTTTTTATTAGTACATGTATCAGTACGTAAT
>NW_022965292.1:0-232 GCF_012274545.1 Fukomys damarensis
GCACCGCAGTGCCAGTGGGTAGTGCCGGGCCAGCGAGTAGGGTGAGAGCTCGATGATGGGGATCGGACAGGCTCCCCATTCCACTCCCCACGTCGCGTCGTCTACATTTCAGCGGGCGGGGGGCCCCTGTTCATGTGACCTTCAGTATTCGGAATGACGTAAGAAGGTCAGTCCCTCGCCCCGGGGTCAGGCTGAGGGTGAGGGTTAGGATGAGGATTCCGGTGAGTGACAG
>NW_022965293.1:0-209 GCF_012274545.1 Fukomys damarensis
CACCTGATCTTGGATTTTCCAGCTTCCAGAGCTATGAGCTATGAATTTTTGTGTATCATGAATCACCCAGCTTGGGATTAACTTAACATCTTGTTTTGACCTATCTCAAATGTTCCCAGAGGTCATACTGTTTGGAGAAGATAAAACTGATTATCTAGATTTTAAGTGAATTTGTAGTATTGGTAGCAAAGATGGAAAGATGGCTTTAT
>NW_022965294.1:0-201 GCF_012274545.1 Fukomys damarensis
TTTTTTTTTTTTTTTTTTTTTTTTTTTTAGTGGAATGTGCTGAATATCTATAATTTTGTTCACATGACTGCAGAACCTGGAAAAGCTGTTGCTGCTGTTGATGCATAACATACTGCTCTTATTGGTCTTTTTATAGAAATATAAATATATATACACACATATATATAATTTGAATTTTTGGAAACTTTAACTGTGCTGTCA
>NW_022965295.1:0-271 GCF_012274545.1 Fukomys damarensis
ACTTGATGCTTCCTAAATTCCTCATTTAAATGGTTTGTAAAGGGGCAAGATTGCCGGGCGTGGTGGCACATGCCTATAATCCCAGCAATTGAGAGGCTGAAGCAGGAGGATCTCTGTGAGATGGAGACCAGCCTGGGCTACATAGTAAGTTCCTGGACAGTCTCAACTACATAGTGAAACCCTGTCTCAAAAATAAATAAATACATACATACATACATACATAAAGTTAAAAGGGGCAAGATAAAGACATTATTTAGGCTTCCCTGGAGCA
>NW_022965296.1:0-688 GCF_012274545.1 Fukomys damarensis
TAACTCACAATCTGTGTCAGAATTCCTGGAAGGGTCTCACTGTTCCCCAACTCTTCTCTTTCCTGGATATACCTAAGAGCTCCAAATTCTGAGTTTTGTTTGATGGACCCTGAGGTAGCAGCTTCATTTTCCACAGACTCTGTTTCTGGCTTCACAGCTGGTGTGGAAACTAGTTGAGAGAGAAGAGAATCATGCTAATAAATGGAAACGATCCCACAGATCATGCAGGCACTAGAGAGTATGCTGAGAAGTGGAGTGACATAAATAATCCAGATTCCTGCAAATTGGCAAATTCCAAAACTGTGACAAAAATGCCATTGATAAGATCACAGGTTGGAAGCTTACCCTTTTCCTGATGTTAGCTTAAGTAGTTAAGCAGCCACAGCCATATTAGATCAGGAGAGAGGACATAGACTCTTGCCAATGATTAAGCCACCATATTATGGAAGTGAGTGGCCCTTAGATTTGAATTGTAGTGAATCCCACAAATGTACCTGGGAAGAGTTTAGTTTTGAATATCTTAAATCAGTTTTATAATTTTCCTGATATAGATCCTGTAAATATTTTATTACATTTATGTGTAAATATGTCATTTTTGGGGGGGTGCTGATGTAAATGCTATTTTTTGAACTGAGCAAGGGGATCTTGACATTTCCAAATATAATAGTGGATTATTTTCCTTCATACA
>NW_022965297.1:0-369 GCF_012274545.1 Fukomys damarensis
TGCTTTCCTTCCATCGTGATGGATAGGGAACACCGGGAGTGTTTAGACTTTTTCCTTTACAAGAACAGAGGGGAAAAAAATGTATCGGAATAAACATAAAACCGCGTTGGTGCAGTACGACGAAAAAAGCAGGGCTGACACAAGAAAGAGGTAAGGGTCATGAAAAGAACAGAAGACAGGCTAAGGAGCAGGGAGTGGTTTGCCCCACAGGAGCAGCTGTGAGATAAAGCTTTCCAAATCCATCCGTCCGTCCATCCATCCCAGCGCAGTCCTACATGAGAAGAGGCAGGAAAGCGGGAAGCAGACCTCAGATCTCACAGACCTCTGTCCACAGATGAATCAGGAAGTTGGCCCCACCCATGAGGCAGC
>NW_022965298.1:0-235 GCF_012274545.1 Fukomys damarensis
GAGAAACTTGTCTTGAGGACATATTTTAATACATACTAGAATCCACTGTGATTCACGAGAAAACGTTAACGAAACCTGTTCTAGATGAGCCTTTATTTTGATTGGAGGAGGAGTAAAACAGCAATGAGTATCCTGGGAAATGCGTGAGGGCAACTACAGAAGGCTAGTTTCTGCCCTTTGGTTTTATGAAGCCTTTTTTAGAACTAAATGTAACATAGATGCTTAGACTGCCTTT
>NW_022965299.1:0-400 GCF_012274545.1 Fukomys damarensis
CTGAGCCTAAGGTGAAATCTCATGCTGATACTAACTAGGAAAGCCATAGCCCAATACCCAGGTACAGAAATTCCGAGGCTAGCACTCACTGAAATCCTCATCCGGACGTGGACTCGGACGCAGACCCGGACCCGGACACTGACACTGACCTTTACCCTAACCTCTGACCCTGACCCCTGACCCCTATCCCCTGACACTGATCCCTCACCCCTGACCAAGAGGAGGGACTTAGCTTCCCACATCATTCCGAACACTGAAGGTCAAATCAACAGGAGCCCCCCGCCCCCTTAAATGTAGACGACACGACACAGGGAGTGGAATGGGGAGCCTATCCCGTCCCCTTCATCGAGCTCTAACGCTACTCGCTGGCGAGGCACTATCCATTATAACTACGCTGCAA
>NW_022965300.1:0-802 GCF_012274545.1 Fukomys damarensis
TAATGGCCAATCTAATAGATATCAGGTGTCTTGTTTTGGTTTTGGTTTGCAGTTTTCAGACACTTTTTGTGTTAGGAATCCTAACATGTATTCCTAATCATGTACCCTTTGGCCATTTGTACATTTTCTTTGAACAAGTGTCTATTTCAAGCCCTTTGTTCTTATTTTCCTTCCTTTCTTTTTTGAAGTAGTGAGGATTGAACCCAGCACACTCTCACAGAGCAACATTCCCCATTAACTCTTTTTATTTTGGGGACAGAATCTCATTAATGTTTCTAGGGCTGGTTTCCAAATTGTGATCGTCCTGCCTCAGACTCCCATGGCCTATTTTAAAGTAGATTATTTTGTTATTGTTGAGTTGGAAGAATTCTTCATATATTATGAATGTTAACCCCTTATCTAATGAAAAATTTGCAAATATTTTCTTTCATTTGTAGGGATTTTTTCCCCATTCTGTTGGTTGTTTCCCCTGTGCAGAACTTTCTAAGTTTGATGTAGCTCCATTTATCATTTTGTTTCTGTCACTTTTGCTTTTGATATCACATTGACAAAACTCATTGTCAGAAATGTCATAAAGCATTTTTGTTTGTTTCCTTCTGTTTTTTTCCAGAGTTTCTGATGCTACAATTATGAGGTGTGACCAAAACATACACCGGATATTTAAAATAAAAATATTTATTAGAGCTGGGCATGGTGGCACATACTTGTAATCCCAGCACTTGGGAGGCTGAGGCAGAAGGATCGTTCAGACCAGCCTGGACTACATAGTGAGTTCCAGGTCAATCTCTCTCTCTCTCTCTCT
>NW_022965301.1:0-688 GCF_012274545.1 Fukomys damarensis
TACAGTCCTTAAGGTTTTAAATATATACTGCTTAGTGTAGAGAGCTCTGTTTGAAATGGCACAAGTCTCTTTTATAAAAATGGGAAATAATTTCTATCTGATTGGTTATAAGACTGACATTGTTTTTTATGGCCATTGCATTTTAATAGCCTCTTGGTGCTAAATTAAACACAGAAATACATGCAGAAAATGTAGGTATGTTTCTTGATAGCTTGATACCTTGATGGTTATTATGGGCTCCACTGAAATAGCATTCAGTGAAACAATAGAGAAATTTCAGGAATGACCTATTATGACCTCATGAAAGGAGCAGATGTCAGGAGTTGTGTGGTTTGTACTGATGCTTCTGAAAGTTGACAATGACTGCTCTGTCTCAGGCCCTGAAATAAGCAATAATCTAATTACCAGAAAAGCTTGCCAGTTACAATGGGAGGGTAAAGTACAGTGGGACAGAACAACTTCATTTTCAGCAACAGATGCAGACACTAATCAAAACCAAGCACTGATAATTAAAATTGGAAAAGAACACAGCACTGACAAAAATGAAGGGGTTTTATAGGGCAAGATCCTAGAACACAGAAAAATGGCCTTCTTCTGATATAAAGATAACTAGGTATACAATGCTGAAAAACTGGGAGATGAAGCAATCCCTTTATGAGAACTGACTGAAGGACAGTGAGCAGCAATC
>NW_022965302.1:0-214 GCF_012274545.1 Fukomys damarensis
TTGACATGAAAAGAGGAGAGCGGAAGGAAGTTTAGGGGAAAGATATGGACTCCACAAATACTCGGAAAATAAGAAAGAGGACAGAAATAGGGAAAAAATTAATTATCTAGGTTCACAGGTCAGGTCTAATCATGTATCTGTATGAAAGTAGCCATTATTTGAGTCCCTAAACATCAGGCTCTTTGTGAAATTAGGATGATAGTTCTTACTCCGT
>NW_022965303.1:0-264 GCF_012274545.1 Fukomys damarensis
GCTCAGTGCTTCCACCGCCTGACTCGCCAGCACAAGGTCCCGA
Organism: Fukomys damarensis; assembly: GCF_012274545.1. NCBI lineage: Eukaryota > Metazoa > Chordata > Mammalia > Rodentia > Bathyergidae > Fukomys > Fukomys damarensis. The sequence continues at coordinate 44 of NW_022965303.1, forward strand.
GTTGGAACCCTGGTACGGAAGAAAAAAAGAGAAGAAGAAGAACAAAGAAATAAATCAATAATGCCTGAGGATGTAGCTCAGGAAAAAGGATCCAACATGGTGGGGTGGGTTGGGGTGACAACCGGAAAACCACATTCCTTTATAATTCTCACGAAATATTTCTTTTTTTTGTCTTTTCACTTTTTAAGTCAGTTAATTAATTAATTTTGTTTTCCTCCCTT
>NW_022965304.1:0-225 GCF_012274545.1 Fukomys damarensis
CCTTTAGCATAAAATTGTTTTCAAATAATATGAAATAAGCACAAACTTGCATATTTTATAGATGTATTCCAGTAACAAAATCTGATATAAAGACGTTGCTTAGAACAGCTTTGCTGGTACCTCTGATAGTTTTATCACTTAAATCACAAGCTAAAAAAAAAAACATAATTTTGTACTAAATTATAAGAATATATACAGACGTGTAAGGTTCTAATAATATCATAT
>NW_022965305.1:0-8286 GCF_012274545.1 Fukomys damarensis
AATGTAACTGTATTGTATCCCTAAAATGTACCAATAAACTCAATTAAAGCTGAAAAAAAAAAGCCAGGGGCTTTTTTCTTGCACTCAGCTGTAACAGTGTATCTGGTTTGGGTTTCCTCGAGAGCTATATTTCTGTCCATCACCCGTGTGCTGACCCCCGTGTCTGCCACTCTGACCTGCTCCTCACTCCCACACCACTTGTCATGTGGAGTTTGTGACACTGATGTGAAATGGGTAGTGTTCTCTAGAGAACAAGGGAGATGGTTAGAATTAAATTCCAGCCGTACAATTTTCTAACACAGCTCCAAGGTCATTGCTGTCATTTGTGTTGACCTGAATGACAACTAACTGGAAATAGGTACATGTATTTATATTCACATGAAACTTCGGTCTATACTACCTATTAAATATCTCAATTAATTTTCAAAACAAAAGAAAATATTGCAAAACCCAGAGTAGCAGTTTCAAAAACCCAGATACCCAGGATCAAAACAGTCACGTGGCTGCTTGATGTGATGTTTCCGTGAACAACAGAATTCCAAAGACAGTAATCCTAACACTGTCCTATCATTCATATTCATTAAGTTTCTTTTAGTAGCAAGGAAAAAAATTGGGGGTACATGCAGAGTTACATGAGGTGGGAAGAGAAAAAAAAATGTGTCAGAAGGCCACGGGAAGGATTTTGTGAAGCTTTCTGGGATTCATTGACAATTTCCTATAGAGCACTGATTTTCAACCTTGATTACATAATAAAATCACATGGGTAACCTTGAAAAACAATGCCCTAGCTCCACTCAGACAAATTATATCAGCATCTTGGGGGCAGGGCCCATGAAAATGTATATTTAAAGAGCTCCCCAGCTGATTTTGGTACAGGTGCATAAAAAGGATAGAGAACTACTCTTTTGGGATATTAGAATTAGCACCAATCTTACTGATTCCCAGGTCCAATTTTCTGCTCAAAAATCCTAAAATTTCCAGAAAACAGAAGGTAAGTAGCATTGTTTACATTCATAGGACACACTGAAAAAATAAAAACTACTGTCAAGAAAGCAGGGTCCTATCTGACCAGACATGGCAGCGGAGAGTCCGCGTCTGTGGATTGAAAGAGGCTGAATTACTGTGAGCCAGACAGTCATCCAAAATGTACCTGTTACTTCTCCCACGGGTGTGATGGGAAATTCCACGCTTATCCGATGCTCCTTCTCTGAGAACTCACACAGCTACTACGACGCGCGATTGCAGAGGGGCAGTGCTGGATGGCACCGCAGTGAGTAGAGAACACAGCTCCCGGGTGTCATGAAGGAAAATCTATGCATTCACATTGCTTGTAATGTGGGTGGGAGAGAAGAGACCTGAAGTGTCAGACAAAGCACAGGATGACTGTCACGCAACATTGTCCTAGTTTGGGTTCCTCCATATGTAGAACTTGAGACAAGGAACTTGAGTACATGCAATTTATTTGATGGGCGAGAGAAGACACCAGGAGGGGTATGGGGACCAGAGACAGAAAAGAGAAGGAAGATAAGAAGGACATATGATCAAGCAATTCTATCCAGTGAGCATCTAGAGCTTTACCCTGTTGGGAGAAAAACCTGGGTGGCTTGAAGAGCCATAAAATCAGAATGATCCCATCCCAAGGAAGGAGCTAGGATGTTCACACACCTACCCCTAGGGGGCAGTCACAAGTTGAGGGTTTCTGTTGGAGGAAACAGGGTGTTAACACCTGGCAATTCCGGCCCGTGGGGCCCCTGGGCAGACCGGCTCCAGCCGCTAGGAGAAGGGCTCTGCGAAAGGGGGCGGTACAGCCACTGACTTCAGCCGGCCTGCGATGAAATGGAAAGATTTTGCCAGAGGGCATGAGCCCTACTAGCTCCTGCAGAACAGGAAAGCTCCACTGAGGCACAGTGGAAAGAACACCAGTTTTGTCTTGGGGAAACCTGTGTGTGCAGCCAAGAGCGAGAGCGGTGTGCTCAGCAGATCTAAAAGATACACTCTCCACAAAACGTAAAGCATAACGTGCCCACTAGCTCCGCTCATTAACTGACACTTTTCAAAATGGAAACATTATACCTCGTACCTGGAAAAGGATAGAGCCTTCGAAGCCACAACCCTGAGGCATGTCACTGCTGATGGACTGCAGGCCCTGGTTCAGGAACCTACCCTCCCCTTATCTCTCAGTGGGACCACTTGATGATATCCAACTCCTAGTGTTGCTGGGATTAAAAGCACTTTTGCGTGTAAATGATGTCCAGCAAATGATAAAAATCTGAATATTAGCTATCACTATCATCTTTGTTGTCACCACTAAGTAGAAATGTTCAGATGCCAGGGGTAAAGTGACCAGAAATACAGTAAATTTGTAACAGTTTCTCTTGATTGATCCATGTTGAAAGTAGCGTGCCATCCTAGCATGGTAGTGCATGCCTGTAACCCCAGGACTCTGGGAGGCTGAGGCAGGAGGATTACAAATTCAAACCTGTCCTGGGCAACTTAGAGCCTTAGTGAGACTTTGTCTCAAAAGAAAAAATAGGTAAAGGGCTGAGGATGTAGCTCAGGGAAAAGGCCCTGGTTTCAATCCCTGGTGCTCTGGGGGAGAGGGGTGCTAGTGCACCCAATAATAAATGTGTAGGTAGGGAAGGGAGGGAGGGAATAAAGGGGCAGGAGTAGGGATAGTCAGACAGACAGACAGATGTTTATAAGGCTACAAGTAGAGCTGGTGAATAGCTAAAAAATATTTTTATTCTGCTTCCAGGTCACCCAAAAGCATTGAGTGAACAAAAATGTCTTCATTGCTCTGGTTGCAGGCTGGCCATACTTAAATTACATGAGAAAACAAATGTGACCCAGAGTCCAGTGTCTGTGAATCCAAAACAACTGCAATTGTGAAAAACGTCCCTTGTATGTCTGCTTCTCTGCTTTGGTGAGAGGAACAAAGGGGTGTGGTCAAATGTCTGAGGACTGCGGCCCTGCATCTGTGGATTCCCCGGCTGAAAGGCCGCTTTCGTCTTCCACTCCAGCCCAGTCTTGGGCTTGTGGGACAGCAGCAGAATGGACAGAACCTTGAAGAGCCTTGAGAGGCGCCCATCAGATTTTGTTCCCCTTTATTCTTTGACAAATACATGCTTGATGTCCAGTAAATGTGTTATGGATGTTCTCTGTCTGGCTAAGTTTGAGAGGCTTTTCTTTGTTCTGTGTCAGTGATGCAGGATATGGGGCCACGAATGATGTTTAGTTTACCCCCAACCATGTTGTAGTAAAAACACGGTTTATCTATGTTCCCTCTTCTGTTTACAGCTTTGGTTATCTGTGAGTATTAACAGGAAGCGTTAAGCAGAATTAGGCATTGCTTATCAGTGGCCATATCAACCCAGGAAAACCAGAGTGAGCAGAGTGAAATTTCAGTGCAATAGTAATTACACACAGAAGTGATCTGGCCAACATCGGTAGATACTGAGATTACAGAAAGCTAGGACCAGCTTTGATGCGTTGATTAAAGCTTTTGTCCTGGGCCAGGTAAGTGGGGTGTGCCAGCTACTCAGGAGGCTGAGGTAGGAGGATCACTTTAGCCCAGGACTTGAAGACCAGCCTGGGCAACCTTGTGGGATCCTGTCTCAAAAACAAACAAACAACGAAAACTCTTGCCCTTACTTCAGGAAGGAGAAAACCCTGGAAACAGAAATTGTCAAGTGGCTAATCCAACAGTAGTGCTGCTCTTTCTCCTCAAGAAATCCAGTTTTTTAGTTGGGTCTGTTATAAATCCAAAATAAATGATTTTTTTTTTTACTTTCCTGCTGTTGAATGTGCGTGTGACAGGATCATGGCCAGTAAATTCTAGAAATATTGTATGAAATTTCCCTAAAGGGAAATAACTTTTTCCATAATACCTTTTGCTGCCTGGGATGCAGACATGTTAGCTGGAGCACCAGCAGCATCTTAAAACATGAGGATGAGAGCTTCATGCTAGAGACAACAGGGAAGGCACCTGGAAGGAAGCAGAGTCACTGGTAACTTTCTTGAATTCCTGTTCCAATATTATATCTTTTATTAAAAACCACCAATAATGTAATAGTATAGAAATCATAAGTATTTACTACAATCCTCTCTATTAGTTTTAAAGATGATTAGGCTCCCCTAGGCAGTTCCTGCTGAGGGTTTCTCATGGTGGGCTGGTGTGTTTTGAAGCTCTCTTCCCTCACACACATGGCAGTGAACACATGTTGTTGGCCTGAATCTTCAGAGCAGGTGTAAACCAGAACATGTGGTTGCCCAAGGTGGCCTGGGTTTCCTTGGAATATGGCAGCTGAACTCCACGGTCATCTGTGTAGACACCAGCTAACCCGTCATGGTCAGCCCCACAAGATACCTGGTGTCTCATCTGTTGTAGTCTATTAATTTTAGTGACTTGCGCAGTTTCCACGATAGGGTCTCAGATGCACTTCTTGTGGGGAGAGAGGACAGGGAATTGAAAGATCTTCTTACTTTGTTTTGGTTTGGTGTTTTTGTTTGTTTGTTTGTTTGTTTTAGTCAAGAGTCTCATTATGTATTTCAGACTGGCCTTGAATTCACTGTGTAGCTCAGGCTGGCCTTGAATTCATGGTGATCCTCCTGCCTCAGCCTCCCAAGTGCTGGGACTACAAGGATGTGACACCACACCTGGCAGAAAGATCATATTTCAAAAAGAACAGAAGATACTGCTATGGCTATCTTTAAAAAAATCTGCCATAACCCCGTGCTAAGTCTGAATGACTTTCCACATGTATTTTATGTGAAAAATAAATATCTTGCCTAAGACAATGATATTGTGGGTTTTTCTATTGTGTGGAGTCCTGCCTCATCCCAATTGATCTAGATCTCTGGGTTGATCTACATTTTACACAGAGTTCTCACGGGCTTGCTTCTTCCGGAGTATTCTTCCAGAGAAGATTTATGACAACAGAACGGAAAGGGGGAAATGCTCTGGAATCGAGCCAAGCACACTCACTGCCACACAAACTGAGGAATGAAATGGGAAAGTCCTAAGAAGTCAGTCCATACTCCCGTGAGGCATAGCTATCTGTGGCAGTTGATAATCAGAACACCAGCACTATAGGAGTCAAAGACTTCTAAAGATTATAATTAAGGTCAGAAGACTTCAAGAATGAATGAGGGCCCTAAAATATTAACATGGATAAGGGTTTACCCATGGCAGCTTCATTAAATAAAATTTTTATACATGTTTAAATCCTCTGTACAAGAATTTAAGATATAAATCTATTTCCTCACCAACAGTATGAGGAAGGAGTGTAGAACAGCAAGCAGGCAGGCAGGAGGGAGAAGAGGATGGGAGAAGAAGGAAAGTGAAGGGAAATAATTAATAATAATAATACTAATAACAACAACAATGAACCTAATCCATAGAAACATGTAAGTTCTTCTCTTCTTGATTCTATTTGGCCTATCTGAAATTAAATCTCTCTATGCACAACAGTCTCTCGTTTCCACTAACTTTCAGGATTTTCTACACTTTATTACATTCAAAAATGGAGTCCTTATGTACCAATTAAATGACTCATTTTCATTATCACCGACATACACCACTTACACCCAAGCCCCAAGGAGCTGGTGGAACACACCTGCGCTACTCCCTCTGCTGATATTGACTACTTTGTCCCCGCAACCAGAAATACACAACCTCTGCCTCCAGTTGTCTGTTTTGCACACCCTTGAAGGCCCACTACAAATGTCACCTTCTCTGTCAAGTCTTCCTTCTGCCTCCAAGTTCGAGTTGACCACTCCCTCCACATTCAAGAAATAAATAAATTTTAATGTCTAATTTAGAGTTAACCACTCCCTCCAAATTCAAGAAGTAAATAAATATTTAGTGGTTTTCGTTGGTCTAGAATATACGACAAGTAAATAAATATTTATTTACAGTGTTTATTACTAAATACTGGTCACCGTTTTAGGGGCAGGAGCTATGATGGGGAAAAACACACAACACACTACTCATCTACTGCAAGGGATACCATTAATCAACAAGCCATGAATAAATGAACAAGTGATTGAGACATAGGCTATAAATGAGTGGCCCTGGTGCTATGATGGGGGGGCTTGACTAGTCATCTACTAAGTTGGATGTCAAGGCCTTGAAATTTCATTCAACTTACAAGTTAACAAAATAGCTCGTCATTTTATAAGCATGTAAAGATGCAAGACTCCTGGGTCAGAGACATGGGTAGTTTGTTACTGATACCAGGAACAGCAGCCAGGGCAGGATCTTGTATGACTTCCTCACACCCTAGACCCCTCAAGGCAATGGGTTGATGAGTGAATGCTACCTGTTCATGCAGTAAGGTGCACCACAGGGGAGGACCTAAATTCTAGGAATTTGGCTATTATAAGGCTGTCCATCTGCCCATCTACTCTCTGGAGAGAAAGAGAGATTAATCTGAGCAAATCTTCTCAGGGAAGAGAAGGAAACATGACAATTACCCTGCAATGTGAAGGGAATGCCTCTGAGGAGCAGAAAGAGGCTTTGTCATCTCAGGTATGTCCAGGGAGGCGTGTCTCTAAATCTCTCTAAAGAACTCTATCTCTAGCTTCTAAGGTTATTTGCCATTCAAACAGATCCTTTGCTTAGAAAGCTCAGACCAATGAGGAACAAAAAAATCCACAGAGAACTAGCTCATCTTGAAGATCTGGTTTTCCATGAAGAAATAAAGGTTGTGCTGAGGAATAGGTGGGAGCCAGTGGGACTGTTTGGGGGTGGACACATAGGCAGAGACAACAGCATGCACAAAGCAGGGGCAGGAGAAAATACGGCGCTTCCACGGTAATGCTGCACGCCGTAGCATACATCACTAGATGAATCTGGAGAGATAGGGACTGGTGGTGGCAAACCTAGGGCACGATTGCTGCAGAGGGCTGTTTGTTATCACTGGAAACTCTAAAGGTTCATCATCCCTGGATTAGATCATGCAGGACCTTACAGGTCTATTTTAAGGATCTGGTCACCAAGAGCAAAAAGAAGCTAAAGACGAGTTTGAGCCAAGGAATTACATGATACATTTTGATTTCAGCAAAGCTACTCTCTGTGTTGTCAAGGATGTATTCAACCCTGTGTTCCGGCTTCCCATGGAGCCATCCATTTTGGTGAATTATTTGAACTTGTTTCCACCACATCCTACTCTTCCACTTATACCCCCCAACATAATACAGCCCAGAAACTCAGAATTCATCACTGGATAGGAGGCAAAAATTCCACCTCCAGTCTTTTGGGGCTCAGGTAGGCCTGAGAATTAAATTTACATAAGACAGATCAACAGGAAAAAAGTGTACAAACATATTTGATACAAGTTTTATGTGGCACAGGAAGCCCTAATAAGAAAATAAAAACATGAAGAAGCAGAGTTGCTTATCTACAGAACTGGACAAAGAGTACTAAAATTTGAGAATGTGACCAGGTGCAGGTGACTGGGCTAGGTGGGTAATGGAGCAAAGAAAGAGCCAAGAAGTTAAGCATGAGCATAAGAAGGTTTGCTTCAGCGGAAGCATCCCATCCTTGGTGATATGTATGTTACTTTGTAGAGAGGATGTCTTTCATGTAGGAAATTCTTGTACTTTTATGAAATAGAGAAAAGGTCAGAATGATCTTGCACATGCCATTTTTCAAGTGCTTCTAATTCAAAATAGTCAATTATGCCAAAGAGGTGTATTTTTAACTCCTTCATCCTGCACCATTTATTGCTAACGCACCACGTGAAGAACATCAATTCAAATCTGAAATTATATTCATTGTTGAATCAGTAGTAAGAGAAGCCTCCATCTCCCTGCAGCTTCCATTTAAATGTTTTGATATATGAATGTGGTTAATTTCAATTTAGATCTTTCATTCTGTCAACTTCTCCGCTTAGCATGCATCACTCAAGGTGTCCATCATTAGAAACGAACTAGACAAAATCATCTGGGTTTGTGAAATGTTCAACTGCTCTAAAAAGTAGCCCATGAATTAGGCTAAATCAAGGTGGTTTTGACGAGGACTGTGAGCTGGTTTTGGTGCTCTTGAATATAAGACAAACAATATACAAGGATTTAGGAATCAACCTAAGTGTTCACCAACAGATAAATGAAGACTGGGTGATGTATACACATAAGAATACTAATCAGCCTTTAAAAGGAAAAAAATCTATTTGAAACAGCAGGGATGAATCTGGAGGATATTACTTTTAAAAGGCAAACAATACATGATCTCCTTTGCATTTAGCCTTAAAAAGTTGAGCTCATAGGAGCAGAAAGTAGAATGGT
>NW_022965306.1:0-928 GCF_012274545.1 Fukomys damarensis
GTGAGTTTACCAGCGAAGTCCACCTCTTATGTGGAGCACAACTGTATTCCTTTTTGTTTGCACATGTCTGCCTGGCAGAGATTGAAACAGTGTTGTGGAGCACTTTTAGCAGAGAAGCCCTTCAGTCTTAAGCGAGTGCCTAGCAGCTATGAGTGCACACAAGCCTCCAGAACTCTGTATACTTGCGGATAGGTTCAGTTTGACGTTAGAACACAAACTCACTTTGCAGAGGGCTTCTGTGGTTTAAAGTGCCGTTTTCCCCAGGAAACTGCTTCTCTCGCCCCTTAGCCGTTTAAAAGGAAAGCGGTCACTTTCATGAATGTGAAGCACTTCGCAGAAAAAGGTGCTGCACCTCTGTGAGTTTACCAGTGAAGTCCACATCTTATCCGAAGTACAACTGTATTCCTTTTTGTTTGTAGGTCTCTGCCTGGCAGAGATTGAAACACTGTTGTGGGGCACTTTTAGCAGAGAAGCCCTTCAGTCCTAAGAGAGTGCCTAGCAGCTCTGAGTGCACACAAGCCTCCAGAAATCTGTATACTTGGGGACAGGTTCAGTTTGACGTTAGAACACAAACGCACTTTGCAGCAGGCTTCTGCGGTTTAAAGGGCAGTATTCCCCGGATAAGAGCTTCTCTCGCTGCTTACCCATTTAAAGCGAAAGCAGTGAGTTTCATGAATGTGAAGCACTCCACAGGGAAAGGTTCTGCACCTTTGTGAGCTTACCAGTGAAGTCCACCTCTTATGTGGACCAAAACTGTATTCCTTTTTGTTTGTACGTCTCTGCCTGGCAGAGATTGAAACACTGTTGTGGGGCACTTTTAGCAGAGAAGCCCTTCAGTCCTAAGCGAGTGCCTTGCAGCTCTGAGTGCACACAAGCCTCCAGAACTCTGTATACTTGGGGAGAGGTTCAGTTTGACGTTAGAACACAA
>NW_022965306.1:1537-5230 GCF_012274545.1 Fukomys damarensis
CTGCTGTGAGGCACTTTTAGCAGAGAAGCCCTTCAGGCCTAAGAGAATGCCCAGCAGCTGAGAGTGCACACAAGCCTCCAGAACTCTGTATACTTGGGGATAGGTTCAGTTTGACATTAGAAGACAAACGAACTTTGCAGAGGGCTTTAGAGGTTTAAAGTGCAGTTTTCCTCGGGAAAGAGCCTCTCTTGTCGCTTAGCCATTTAAAGTGAAAGTGATCAGTTTCATGAATGTGAAGAACTCCACAGAGAAAGGTGCTGCAACTCTGTGAGTTTACCAGTGATGTCCACCTCTTATGCGGAGGACAACTGTATTCCTCTTTGTTTGTAGGTCTCTGCCTGGCAGAGATTGCAACAATATTGTGATGCACTTTTAGCAGAGAAGCCCTTCAGTCCTAAGAGAGTGCCTAGCATCACTGAGTGCACACAAGCCTCCAAACTCTGTATACTTGTGGATAGTTTCAGTTTGACCTTGGAACACAAACGCACATTGCAAATGGCTTCTGTGGTTTAAAGTGCATTTTTCCCCGGGAAACAGCTTCTCTCGCCTCTTAGGCATTCAAAGCGAAAGGAGACAGTTTCATGAATGCGAAGTACTCCACAGAGAAAGGTGCTGCAACTCTGTGAGTTTACCAGTGAAGTCCACTGCTTATGTGGAGCACAACTGTATTGCGTTTGGTTTGTAGGTCTCTGGCTAGCAGAGATTGAAACACTGCTGTGAGGCACTTTTACCAGAGAAGCATTTCAGGCCAAACAGAGTGCCTAGCAGCTCTGAGTGCACACATGCCTCCAGAACTGTGCATACTTGGGGATAGGTTCAGTTTGACGTTAGTAGACAAACTCACATTGCAGAGGGCTTCTGAGGTTTAAAGTGCAGTTTTCCCCGGGAAACAGCTTCTCTCGCCTCTTAGCCATTTAAAGCGAAAGCGGTAAGTTTCATGCATGTGAAGTACTCCACAGAGAAAGGTGCTGAAACTCTGTGAGATTCCCAGTGAAGTCCACCTCTTATGTTGGGTACAACTGTATTCCTTTTTGTTTGTAAGTCTCTGCCTTGCAGAGATTGCAACACTTTTGTGAGGCACTTTTAGCAGAGAAGCCCCTCAGTCCTAAGAGAGTGCATAGCAGCTCTGTGTGCACGCAAGCCTCCAGAACTCTGTATACTTGAGGATAGGTTCAGTTTCACGTTAGAACACAAATGCACTTTCCAGAGGGCTTGTGCAGTTTAAAGTGCAGTTTTCCCCAGGAAACAGCTTCTCTCGCCGCTTAGGCATTTAAAGCGAAAGAGGTCAGTATCATGAATGTGAAGTACTCCACAGAGAAAGGTGCTGCAACTCTGTGAGTTCACCAGTGAAGTCCACCTCTTATGTGGAGTACAACTGTAGTACTTCTTGTTTGAAGGTCTCTGCCTGGCAGAGATTGAAATACTGTTGTGAGGCACTTTTAGCAGAGAAGTCCTTCAGGCCTAAGAGAGTGCCTAGCAGGTCTGAGTGTACACACGCCTCCTGTACTCTGTATACTTGGGTATAGGTTCAGTTTGACATTAGAACACAAACGCACTTTGCAGCGGGATTCTGCGGTTTCAAGTGTAGTTTTCCCCTGGAAACAGCTCCTCTCGCCGCTTAGCAGTTTAAATCGAAAGCGGTCAATTACATGAATGTGAAGTACTCCACAGAGAAATGTGTTTCAACTCTGTGAGTTTACCAGTGAAGTACACCTCTTATGTGGACCACAACTGTATTCCTTTTTGTTTGTAGGTCTCTGCCTGGCAGAGATTGAAACACAGTTTTGAGGCACTTTTAGCAGAGAAGCCCTTCAGGCCTAAGAGAGTGCCTAGCATCTCTGAGTGCACACAAGCCTCCAGAACTCTGTATACTTGGGGATAGGTTCAGTTTGACGTTAGAACACAAATGCACTTTGCAGAGGGCTTCTGGGTTTTAAACTGCAGTTTTCCCCAGGAAACAGCTTCTCTCGCCTCTTAGCTATTTAAAGCGAAAGCGATCAGTTTCATGCATGTGAAGTACTCCACAGAGGAAGGTGCTGCAACTCTCTGAGTTTCCCAGTGAAGGCCACCTCTTCTGGGGAGGAAAACTGTATTCCTTTTTGTTTGTAGGTCTCTGCCTGGCAGAGATTAAAACACTGTTGTGAGGCACTTTTAGCAGCGAAGCCCTTTAGGCCTAACAGAGTGCCTAGCAGCTCTGAGTGCACACAAGCCTCAAGAACTCTGTATACTTACGGATAGGTTCAGTTTGACATTAGAAGACAAATGCAATTGCAGATGGCTTTTGCGGTTATAGTGCAGTTTTCCTCGGGAATCAGCTTCTCTCACCGCTTAGCAGTTTATAGTGAAAGTGGTCAGTTTCATGAATGTGAAATACTCCACAGAGAAAGGTGCTGCAACTCTCTGATATTACCAGTGATGTCCACCTCTTATTGGGAGGAAAACTGTATTTCTTTTTGTTTGTAGTTCTCTGCCTGGCAGAGATTGAAACACAGTTTTGAGGCACTTTTAGCAGAGAAGCCCTTCTGTCCTAAGAGCCTGCCTAGCATCTCTGAGTGCACACAAGCCCCCAGAACTCTGTATACTTGGGAATAGGTTCAGTTTGACGTAAGAACACAAACGCACTTTGCAGAGGACTTCTGGGTTTTAAAGTGCAGTTTTCCCTAGGCAACAGCTTCTCTCGCCGCTTAGCCGTTTAAATCGAAAGCGGTCAGTTTCATGAATGTGAAGTACTCCACAGAGTAAGGTACTGCAACTATGTGAGTTTACCAGTGAAGTCCACATCCTACTTGGGGTACAACTGTATTCCTTTTTGTTTGTAGGTCTCTGCCTGGCAGAGATTGAAACACAGTTTTGAGGCACTTTTAGCAGAGAATCCCTTCAGGCCTAAGAGAGTGCCTAGCAGCTCTGAGTGCACACAAGCCTCTAAAACTCTCTATACATGGGGATAGGTTCAGTTTGACGTTAGAACACAAACGCACTTTGCAGAGGACTTCTGGGTTTTAAAGTGCAGTTTTCCCTAGGAAACAGCTTCTCTCGCCGATTAGCCATTTAAAGTGAAAGCGGTCAGTTTCATGAATGTGAAGTACTCCACAGAGTAAGGTACTGCAACTATGTGAGTTTACCAGTGAAGTCCACCTCTTATGTGGAGCAGAACTGTATTCTGTTTGGTTTGTAGGTCTCTGCCTGGCAGAGATTGAAACACTGTTGTGAGGCACTTTTACCAGAGAAACCTTTCAGGCCTAAGAGAGTGCCCAGCCGCTATGAGTGCACACAAGCCTCCAGCACTCTGTATACTTGGGGATAGTTTCTGTTTGATGTTAGAAGACAAACGCACTTTACTGAGGGCGTCTGTGGTTTAAAGTGCAATTTTCCCAGGGAAACAGCTTCTGTCACCGCTTAGCCGTTCAAAGCGAAAGGGGTCAGTTTCATGAATGTGAAGTACTCCACAGAGAAAGGTGCTCAAAGCCTGTGAGTTTACCAGTGAAGTCCACCTCTTAGGTGGAGCACAACTGTATTCCTTTTTGTTTGTATGTCTCTGCCTGGCAGAGATTGAAACACTGTTGTGGGGCACTTTTAGCAGAGAAGCCCTTCAGTCCTAAGCGATTGCCTAGCAGCTATGATGGCACACATGCCTCCAGTACTCTGTATACTTGGGGATAGGTTCAGTTTGACGTTAGAACACATACGCACTTT
>NW_022965307.1:0-1209 GCF_012274545.1 Fukomys damarensis
AGAATAATTTTCAGTGAACATAACATTTAATGCTGTGAAAGAAAAGCTTAAAGAAATTATGAAGATTTTCATGAAAGATAGTATGAGGATTAATTGGCAGCAACATTGGAATAAATTCATGTTTTCACTTACTAAAAAACTTCCCAGATAAAAAGAATAAAATGGTTGACTGATATCATTATTTTGTCATTTTTAATGTCACTATCTGTCACTATTATTATGTGTGATGAAAATATTTCTGTCTGATTTTTTTCTTGTTACCTTACTGCAAGCTTATTCAACATTAGTAAATTATTTTTAGCTACTGATGTACAGTAGTTTCAAAATTAAAGATTTTATAATAAGGAATGTGTATTGAGATATATAATGTTTTAAATATCAAACATGTCATAAATGACCTTTATATTTTCACATTTTTCTCATCTTTGCCATTTTACTTCGAAAAGATGTGTAATTTCTCTAACATCACGGTCCTCATGTGAACACGCAAAGGTGTTCTGAAAAATTTATAAAGTAGAATACAATATAGATAGAGAGAATTATAAACTTACTTTAATGAGCATCGATTATACACTGTAATCAGAAATAACTAATATAGCAAAATAAAATAACCTGTATTATTTTATATCAATTGTTAGTTAAAAAAACAAAAACAAAAATAGTTTTTGAGATTCTTTAGTTCTGGGCTGCTTACTCTAAATTTCTATGTTGCTCTGATCACCATAGTTTTATGAGTTGACATTTTTCCTTAATCTCATTTTTAGGCATGTTAATCTTTCTTCATAGTTTTCTGAAAATATTAAATATTTTGTGCTGCTTTTCTTCACCTTTATTGTCTCATTACTCTAAAGGATAAGTTTTTCAATTGTGATCAACTTTACCCTTAAGCTTATTATCTGTTTAGTGTAGAACATTTCAAGTTTTACTTCACTAAATAGCACATTTGGAAAGATCCTTGAAACCTTTTTCATCCATACAAAGCTCTCTAAACAACTTGCTTTTTATATGCTAATCTTTTATTGGCCTTGTTTTCTTAGTAAGAATTTTTTCTCATTAAATTTATTGGTACATTTTAGGTATACCTTTATGGCCTTTTAATTATGAAAGTTCAAATATATAAAACATCTTTAGGATTCTTGTTGCATTTACAAATAACTGCTTAAATATTTATTTTTTTATATTATTAATTTACTTCTTATGCTTTTTAGA
>NW_022965308.1:0-520 GCF_012274545.1 Fukomys damarensis
CTCCAGGGGCCTGTAGGGTCCACAGAGACCAGGGTCTTGTTTTAGGGGTGTGAAGTGGGGCCCCTGGGCCTTTGCTACCAGCAGGACCCGTCAGACAGGCCCAGCCTGTCCACCTCCAGGGCCCTGGGAAGCCTGTCCCCACCCTCAGAGGCCAGGCTGGGAGAGGAAGCAAGTCCCACAGCAGTGCGAAAACATCAGGTGCCTCTCACAGAGGCACACTTGACATGCTAGTCACTTCCAGACCAGCACTGCTGTGAATGTTGGACACTGAGCCGCTGTCCTGGGGACAAACAGCCCTTGGGAAGAACAGGTGGCCACCCCGTCTGGGCCTCTAGAACGCAAGGGCTGCTGAAGCCTCCTGTGTCCACCTTACATTTTCTGCCTCTGCCCTCAAAAAGCTCAGTGTCCAGAGAGGCAGCTATGCCAGGAATATGATCCCCTGGCTCAGGGAAAAGGGACAGAGCAACAGCCTGCACCGTGAGGGACAGAGGAGGGGGGGAGGGGGAGGAGGAGGAGGAGG
>NW_022965309.1:0-330 GCF_012274545.1 Fukomys damarensis
ATGAAGAAAGTGAGAAGATAACCTACAACATGGGAGAAAATATTTTGAAATTGAACTAGATTATGTACCAATGTCTAGAACATTCCAATATCTTGAATATATAAATGTAACAAAAATATACGAAATTAAAAAGAAGTAAGGGACTTGAAAGGGTATTTCTCCATTTCCCCAAAGAAGCTATACAAATGACCAAAAGTATATGAAAAGAAGTTCAAAGTCTTTACTTGTTAGGGAAATGGAAAACAAAATCACAATAGAACACCTCCCCACATCCACTAGCACGGCTATAATTTTTTAATTGAGTTTATTGGTACATTTTAGGTATACAGT
>NW_022965310.1:0-3626 GCF_012274545.1 Fukomys damarensis
TATGAGATACTTGCTAGAGATCGATGCTACCCCTAAAAGATCCCTAAACTTTACAAACTGATCAGTGAGTCCTTGTTCTTTTTTTGTTTCTATGTCTTTCTCTTCCTCTTAATGTCTGATAATTGTTCATTCATAATTTGTGATCCGGATCATTTTGGAGGCCGGGCGGTCCTGGCAGACGTGCTAATGGACTCCATGCCACAGCGGCTGAGAGACCTCCCTTGCCCCTCTGGTAAGAACTCTGTCTCTCTGTTTACTGGGAAGGAGGTTGATTTTTCCCCTCCTCAGGACCCTCTGGTTTCGGCAGAGTTCTTCTGGTTTCGGAAGAGGAGATGAAGGAGATTCCCGGACAAGAGTCTCTGGTTCTTTCAGTTTGTTTGTCTTAGGTTCTGCTTGGCCTCTTTTGCTCTCTTGTTCGTCTGTTCACTTATCTTGAATTTTCTGACAGAATGAAAAGAAGAAGAAGCTCATCTACCCCCCTCACCTTGATTTTTAGATCATTTCCAGGAGGTCCGCCAGACTGCAGCTGACCTTGGACGCCACATAATTAAGAAAGAGATTTCAAAACAACCCAGCCTAGGAGTTGCTCAAACTTCTGCTCTGTGACAGCAAGCTGCTAGTGAAAACTATTTAGTTTTGGTAACACTTCTTGTGCATTGCAAATTCTTAAGCTGCGATTATAGGGTTAACTTGCTCCTTTCTAGAAACTCAAGGTTAATACTGTTGTATTGGCAGCCAGTCAAATTTTAAGATGTAACAATCTAAAAGATAGAAGGTTAATAGTAAATGAGATAGAAAAATATTAGGAAAGCTATAAGTAAGAGTTACACTTTTGACATGAAAGGTTTTTATATGTTCGTGTTATAAAAAACAGGTAAAGAAAGATATACAAGATCAAAAGGCCTAAGTATTTAGAGAAGGTGTATAAAAATTATTTAATAAGAAAATATGTTTGCTTGTTGGTTTCAAGTCTGTTATAAAAGGTTTACATTTACAGTCAGGAAGCGCTTTCATTCCTTTAACCCTAATTCTACAAGAGATCTCTGTTAATTTTGACCTGCAAAAGTTTTGACTAGTTATAACTAAAAGATTTTATAATTCAATTGGCCAAAACCATCTGTGCACTCTAGATTAGATTGTCTTATATGTTTGTCTGTCTAAATGTTGAAAAGTGTTCGATTATGTTTTTGATCAAAATGATGTCAAATACAAGTAGATTGTTGATTTCTACACCCTCCTTTCATAGGTTAAATAAAAACTTTAAAGATAATTAAATGTAAACTTATAAGTTTGGGTACACTCCTGTTGGTAAATAAAGAAGCAGCTGCTCGGAAAATTTATTCTGATCTTTGTTCACTAATGGGAGCCCAGATAATTTTCATAGCCTTATAAAAAGATATGCCTTGTTAAATATGTTGTTATAAAAACTTTAGATAATTAAATGTAAACTTATAAGTTTGGGTACACTCCTGTTGGTAAATAAAGAAGCAGCTGCTCGGAAAATTTATTCTGATCTTTGTTCACTAATGGGAGCCCAGATAATTTTCATAGCCTTATAAAAAAATATGCCTTGTTAAATATGTTGTTAAAAATGTTTACATTGGTTATCATCAAAAGGCTGAATTCTAAATATGTTATTGTAACATGTTTATGATGGTTATCTTCAAAATATAATATTTTCTATTAAAAAATAAATAATAAATAATAATTTTAAAAAGGGAAGATCCTGTTGATACAAAGCTACATTACAGGACATAACATTTCATATAATTATAGTAATTATTTTTGCTTCTTTTCTGGTATACAAAAAATGTATTCCATGTTGTTTGACCATGCAGGTTTTCCAATGTATTGTTTATGACAATAAACTTTTGATCCAGGTATTCTCCCATTCCCCATTATTAAAGGTGCAACTACAAAAAATAAAAAAGGGGGAATTGTACCCCTCTTCACCCAGAAATTTAAATCATGCTACCTATATTTTAAATTTTTTTACAAATTGATAAGCATGGCCATTCAGAAGCAGAAAGATTCTGGCATCCTCAGGGTTCTCCTTATGCTTTGGAACATGATGGAGCCCGATGGCTGCCGGAGAGATTGGTTCATCATGTGAATCATCTTAATAACCCTACAAATGTTTCCTGGAAGTAATTCTATCCAGCGATACTGGGCTTATATGTTTGATATTTAATGACCCATCTCGAAAGTTTTTGGACTGGTCACGTGGAAATTCCACAGACTTAAGCTTATCTGCAGGACATTGGTGGACAGATTCATGTTTTCCTCAAACCAACATTTGGAAACTTGCTGCTGCATTAGGAGAAATATGTGTATGGTCAGATGTCAAAGTTACTAGCCCTAGTTTCGATATTTTTGTCATGAGGGCCTTTAATATGTGAAATACCATAAATACTGTGTTATCTCAAGGCAAAGAACAAAAGAAAAAGATAATGTCCTGAGTTAATGCTCCATATATGTTATTGGTAAGAAATATAGAGATTGTTTATGAAACCGATAATGAATATAACAACAGCTGTTTTAATTGTAAATTGACCAATTACATATTCTCAGAAATGATGACTTCCTTTCATTCTGTGATGGTTTTGAGACAACCTCCCTTTGTAATGATGCCTGTAAAAATTAATGAGTCCTGGTATGAGGATCAAGAGTTACAAATGTTGACAGAGGTAGAGAAAGCTATATGTCAACCTCCACAACCTACAGTCTAACCCCTGCAGAGGCTGGTAGTCAAAGACAGGTAAGAGAAGTGTAGAGAAATATCCAACCTGAGACAAAGCATGAGTATTAAACTTCTCATGGCTTGATGACGGGTAAGGGATTTCTCTAGACATTTCTCACCTAAGACAGGCACAGTCTTTCTGATGAGCTGGGAAAGTCCCTGCTCTAAATATAATAAAAAGGGAATTGTGGGCACCGGCCATGGCCCTCTGGCGTTTGACATTTGAAAGGAAACTTCTTCCTCTACAATTAAGGCATTGATACAATCTATGTAACATTTGTTACTTTTCAAGGACTCTGCTTGTTAAACTTGTTTTTTGACCCTGCAATGGGAGAAACTCAAAGAGATAACCACAGATCTGATGCTCTTTGTAAAGAGTTAGAAAATCCAGTCTTTGCATAAGATACAAATAGTTGCTTGGTGCTTTCTGCTGAGGTGCCTTTAAAAGGAAGGAGCTGTTTCTGTGAAATAAATCAAACTTCTCTTGGTCTCCACTCAGGCTTGAGTGTTCTTTCCTTTCTCAATCCTCACTCCCCAACTCAGTCATGTTCGTGTTGTGACAGCTGGCCCGCCCCAAAATGTAACCCAAACAATACCTCCAGGACCATCCTGTGGTCCTGAGACTCTACAGCTAATTTGCTGTGTGATCTCAGTGTCGAGCACATACTTCTCAGAGGCGAGAGCTCTGATCATCAATGTCCAGCACCTCACACAGAGATGATGATGAATGGATGTGGATTTTCTGGCATGCTTGTTAGAAATCACTTTAATTACTCAGGTCAGGGCACCCAGGAAGTGCTTCACTGAAAGCAGCATTCTTTCATCTCGGCGTCTCATTTCTGCTTGGGGGGACTCACTCTTGAGTGTGTGCTGCGTACGCACGTGG
>NW_022965311.1:0-367 GCF_012274545.1 Fukomys damarensis
GCAACACTGTGAGTTTACCAGTGAAGTCCACCTCTTATGTGGAGCACAACTGTATTCCGTTTTTTTTGTAGGTCTCTGCCTGTCAGAGATTGAAACACAGTTTTGAGGCACTTTTAGCAGAGAAGCCCTTCAGGCCTAAGAGAGTGCCTAGCACCTCTGAGTGCACACAAGCCTCCAGAACTCTGTATACTTGGGAATAGGTTCAGTTTGACATTAGAACACAAACGCACTTTGCGGATGGCTTCTGCGGTTTAAAGTGCCGTATTCCCCGGGAAAGAGCTTCTCTCATCGCTTAGCTGTTTACAGCCAAAGCAGTTAGTTTCATGAATGTGAAGTACTCCACAGAGAAAGGTGCTGCAACTCTGTG